>NW_026578602.1:0-24411 GCF_029603195.1 Condylostylus longicornis
AAATCTGTGCATTCCCAGTGATCACAAAAAACACGTAGAATCGCTCTATCTCTTCTAGTTTAGCCAGAAAACGCGTTTAAAGTTTTGCAAGTGATTTTTTCAAATATCTCCAAAAATATTTTTGCTACAACCTATTATCATATATCGCCAGAATCTGTGCATTCCCAGTGATCACAAAAAACACGTAGAATCGCTCTATCTCTTCTCGTTTAGCCAGAAAACGCGTTTAAAGTTTTGCAAGTGATTTTTTCAAATATCTCCAAAAATATTTTTGCTACAACCTATTATCATTATATCGCCAGAATCTGTGCATTCCCAGTGATCACAAAAAACAAGTAGAATCGCTCTATCTCTTCTAGTTTAGCCAGAAAACGCGTTTAAAGTTTTGCAAGTGATTTTTTTCAAATATCTCCAAAAATATTTTTGCTACAACCTATTATCATATATCGCCAGAATCTGTGCATTCCCAGTGATCACAAAAAACACGTAGAATCGCTCTATCTCTTCTAGTTTAGCCAGAAAACGCGTTTAAAGTTTTGCAAGTGATTTTTTTAAATATCTTCAAAAATATTTTTGCTACAACCTATTATCATATATCGCCAGAATCTGTGCATTCCCAGTGATCACAAAAAACACGTAGAATCGCTCTATCTCTTCTAGTTTAGCCAGAAAACGCGTTTAAAGTTTTGCAAGTGATTTTTTTCAAATATCTCCAAAAATATTTTTGCTACAACCTATTATCATATATCGCCAGAATCTGTGCATTCCCAGTGATCACAAAAAACACGTAGAATCGCTCTATCTCTTCTAGTTTAGCCAGAAAACGCGTTTAAAGTTTTGCAAGTGATTTTTTCAAATATCTCCAAAAATATTTTTGCTACAACCTATTATCATATATTGGCAGAAATCTGTGCATTCCCAGTGATCACAAAAAACACGTAGAATCGCTCTATCTCTTCTAGTTTAGCCAGAAAACGCGTTTAAAGTTTTGCAAGTGATTTTTTTCAAATATCTCCAAAAAATATTTTTGCTACAACCTATTATCATATATCGCCAGAATCTGTGCATTCCCAGTGATCACAAAAAAACACGTAGAATCGCTCTATCTCTTCTAGTTTAGCCAGAAAACGCGTTTTAAAGTTTTGCAAGTGATTTTTTTAAATATCTCCAAAAATATTTTTGCTACAACCTATTATCATATATCGCCAGAATCTGTGCATTCCCAGTGATCACAAAAAACACGTAGAATCGCTCTATCTCTTCTAGTTTAGCCAGAAAACGCGTTTAAAGTTTTGCAAGTGATTTTTTTTAAATATCTCCAAAAATATTTTTGCTACAACCTATTATCATATATCGCCAGAATCTGTGCATTCCCAGTGATCACAAAAAAACACGTAGAATCGCTCTATCTCTTCTAGTTTAGCCAGAAAACGCGTTTAAAGTTTTGCAAGTGATTTTTTCAAATATCTCCAAAAATATTTTTGCTACAACCTATTATCATATATTGGCAGAATCTGTGCATTCCCAGTGATCACAAAAAACACGTAGAATCGCTCTATCTCTTCTAGTTTAGCCAGAAAACGCGTTTAAAGTTTTGCAAGTGATTTTTTCAAATATCTCCAAAAATATTTTTGCTACAACCTATTATCACATATATCGCCAGAATCTGTGCATTCCCAGTGATCACAAAAAACACGTAGAATCGCTCCTATCTCTTGTAGTTTAGCCAGAAAACGCGTTTAAAGTTTTGCAAGTGATTTTTTTAAATATCTCCAAAAATATTTTTGCTACAAACCTATTATCATATATCGCCAGAATCTGTGCATTCCCAGTGATCACAAAAAACACGTAGAATCGCTCTATCTCTTCTAGTTTAGCCAGAAAACGCGTTTAAGTTTTGCAAGTGATTTTTTTAAATATCTCCAAAAATATTTTTGCTACAACCTATTATCATATATCGCCAGAATCTGTGCATTCCCAGTGATCACAAAAAACACGTAGAATCGCTCTATCTCTTCTAGTTTAGCCAGAAAACGCGTTTAAAGTTTTGCAAGTGATTTTTTTCAAATATCTCCAAAAATATTTTTGCTACAACCTATTATCATATATTGGCAGAATCTGTGCATTCCCAGTGATCACAAAAAACACGTAGAATCGCTCTATCTCTTCTAGTTTAGCCAGAAAACGCGTTTAAAGTTTTGCAAGTGATTTTTTCAAATATCTCCAAAAATATTTTTGCTACAACCTATTATCATATATCGCCAGAATCTGTGCATTCCCAGTGATCACAAAAAACACGTAGAATCGCTCTATCTCTTCTAGTTTAGCCAGAAAACGCGTTTGAAGTTTTGCAAGTGATTTTTTCAAATATCTCCAAAAATATTTTTGCTACAACCTATTATCATATATTGGCAGAATCTGTGCATTCCCAGTGATCACAAAAAACACGTAGAATCGCTCTATCTCTTTTAGTTTAGCCAGAAAACGCGTTTAAAGTTTTGCAAGTGATTTTTTCAAATATCTCCAAAAATATTTTTGCTACAACCTATTATCATATATCGCCAGAATCTGTGCATTCCCAGTGATCACAAAAAACACGTAGAATCGCTCTGTCTCTTCTAGTTTAGCCAGAAAACGCGTTTAAAGTTTTGCAAGTGATTTTTTCAAATATCTCCAAAAATATTTTTGCTACAACCTATTATCATATATCGCCAGAATCTGTGCATTCCCAGTGATCACAAAAAACACGTAGAATCGCTCTATCTCTTCTAGTTTAGCCAGAAAACGCGTTTAAAGTTTTGCAAGTGATTTTTTCAAATATCTCCAAAAATATTTTTGCTACAACCTATTATCATATATTGGCAGAATCTGTGCATTCCCAGTGATCACAAAAAACACGTAGAATCGCTCTATCTCTTCTCGTTTAGCCAGAAAACGCGTTTAAAGTTTTGCAAGTGATTTTTTCAAATATCTCCAAAAATATTTTTGCTACAACCTATTATCATATATTGGCAGAATCTGTGCATTCCCAGTGATCACAAAAAACATGTAGAATCGCTCTATCTCTTCTAGTTTAGCCAGAAAAACGCGTTTAAAGTTTTGCAAGTGATTTTTTCAAATATCTCCAAAAATATTTTTGCTACAACCTACTATCATATATCGCCAGAATCTGTGCATTCCCAGTGATCACAAAAAACACGTAGAATCGCTCTATCTCTTCTAGTTTAGCCAGAAAACGCGTTTAAAGTTTTGCAAGTGATTTTTTTAAATATCTTCAAAAATATTTTTGCTACAATATCATATATCGCCAGAATCTGTGCATTCCCAGTGATCACAAAAAACACGTAGAATCGCTCTATCTCTTCTAGTTTAGCCAGAAAACGCGTTTAAAGTTTTGCAAGTGATTTTTTCAAATATCTCCAAAAATATTTTTGCTACAACCTATTATCATATATCGCCAGAATCTGTGCATTCCCAGTGATCACAAAAAACACGTAGAATCGCTCTATCTCTTCTAGTTTAGCCAGAAAACGCGTTTAAAGTTTTGCAAGTGATTTTTTTCAAATATCTCCAAAAATATTTTTGCTACAACCTATTATCATATATTGGCAGAATCTGTGCATTCCCAGTGATCACAAAAAACACGTAGAATCGCTCTATCTCTTCTAGTTTAGCCAGAAAACGCGTTTAAAAGTTTTGCAAGTGATTTTTTCAAATATCTCCAAAAATATTTTTGCTACAACCTATTATCATATATCGCCAGAATCTGTGCATTCCCAGTGATCACAAAAAACACGTAGAATCGCTCTATCTCTTCTAGTTTAGCCAGAAAACGCGTTTAAAGTTTTGCAAGTGATTTTTTTCAAATATCTCCAAAAATATTTTTGCTACAACCTATTATCATATATCGCCAGAATCTGTGCATTCCCAGTGATCACAAAAAACACGTAGAATCGCTCTATCTCTTCTAGTTTAGCCAGAAAACGCGTTTAAAGTTTTGCAAGTGATTTTTTTAAATATCTCCAAAAATATTTTTGCTACAACCTATTATCATATATCGCCCAGAATCTGTGCATTCCCCAGTGATCACAAAAAACACGTAGAATCGCTCTATCTCTTCTAGTTTAGCCAGAAAACGCGTTTAAAGTTTTGCAAGTGATTTTTTCAAATATCTCCAAAAATATTTTTGCTACAACCTATTATCATATATTGGCAGAATCTGTGCATTCCCAGTGATCACAAAAAACACGTAGAATCGCTCTATCTCTTCTAGTTTAGCCAGAAAACGCGTTTAAAGTTTTGCAAGTGATTTTTTTCAAATATCTCCAAAAATATTTTTGCTACAACCTATTATCATATATCGCCAGAATCTGTGCATTCCCCAGTGATCACAAAAAACACGTAGAATCGCTCTATCTCTTGTAGTTTAGCCAGAAAACGCGTTTAAAGTTTTGCAAGTGATTTTTTTAAATATCTCCAAAAATATTTTTGCTACAACCTATTATCATATATCGCCAGAATCTGTGCATTCCCAGTGATCACAAAAAACACGTAGAATCGCTCTATCTCTTCTAGTTTAGCCAGAAAACGCGTTTAAAGTTTTGCAAGTGATTTTTTTAAATATCTCCAAAAATATTTTTGCTACAACCTATTATCATATATCGCCAGAATCTGTGCATTCCCAGTGATCACAAAAAACACGTAGAATCGCTCTATCTCTTCTAGTTTAGCCAGAAAACGCGTTTAAAGTTTTGCAAGTGATTTTTTCAAATATCTCCAAAAATATTTTTGCTACAACCTATTATCATATATTGGCAGAATCTGTGCATTCCCAGTGATCACAAAAAACACGTAGAATCGCTCTATCTCTTCTAGTTTAGCCAGAAAACGCGTTTAAAGTTTTGCAAGTGATTTTTTCAAATATCTCCAAAAATATTTTTGCTACAACCTATTATCATATATCGCCAGAATCTGTGCATTCCCAGTGATCACAAAAAACACGTAGAATCGCTCTATCTCTTCTAGTTTAGCCAGAAAACGCGTTTAAAGTTTTGCAAGTGATTTTTTCAAATATCTCCAAAAATATTTTTGCTACAAACCTATTATCATATATCGGCAGAATCTGTGCATTCCCAGTGATCACAAAAAACACGTAGAATTGCTCTATCTCTTCTAGTTTAGCCAGAAAACGCGTTTGAAGTTTTGCAAGTGATTTTTTCAAATATCTCCAAAAATATTTTTGCTACAACCTATTATCATATATTGGCAGAATCTGTGCATTCCCAGTGATCACAAAAAAACACGTAGAATTGCTCTATCTCTTCTAGTTTAGCCAGAAAACGCGTTTGAAGTTTTGCAAGTGATTTTTTCAAATATCTCCAAAAATATTTTTGCTACAACCTATTATCATATATTGGCAGAATCTGTGCATTCCCAGTGATCACAAAAAACACGTAGAATTGCTCTATCTCTTCTAGTTTAGCCAGAAAACGCGTTTGAAGTTTTGCAAGTGATTTTTTCAAATATCTCCAAAAATATTTTTGCTACAACCTATTATCATATATTGGCAGAATCTGTGCATTCCCAGTGATCACAAAAAACACGTAGAATCGCTCTATCTCTTTTAGTTTAGCCAGAAAACGCGTTTAAAGTTTTGCAAGTGATTTTTTCAAATATCTCCAAAAATATTTTTGCTACAACCTATTATCATATATTGGCAGAATCTGTGCATTCCCAGTGATCACAAAAAACACGTAGAATCGCTCTATCTCTTCTAGTTTAGCCAGAAAACGCGTTTAAAGTTTTGCAAGTGATTTTTTCAAATATCTCCAAAAATATTTTTGCTACAACCAATTATCATATATCGGCAGAATCTGTGCATTCCCAGTGATCACAATAAACACGTAGAATCGCTCTATCTCTTCTCGTTTAGCCAGAAAACGCGTTTAAAGTTTTGCAAGTGATTTTTTCAAATATCTCCAAAAATATTTTTGCTACAACCTATTATCATATATTGGCAGAATCTGTGCATTCCCAGTGATCACAAAAAAACACGTAGAATCGCTCTATCTCTTCTAGTTTAGCCAGAAAACGCGTTTAAAGTTTTGCAAGTGATTTTTTCAAATATTTCCAAAAATATTTTTGCTACAACCTATTATCATATATCGGCAGAATCTGTGCATTCAAAGTGATCACAAAAAACACGTAGAATCGCTCTATCTCTTCTCGTTTAGCCAGAAAACGCGTTTAAAGTTTTGCAAGTGATTTTTTCAAATATCTCCAAAAATATTTTTTGCTACAACCTATTATCATATATTGGCAGAATCTGTGCATTCCCAGTGATCACAAAAAAACACGTAGAATCGCTCTATCTCTTCTAGTTTAGCCAGAAAACGCGTTTAAAGTTTTGCAAGTGATTTTTTTCAAATATTTCCAAAAATATTTTTGCTACAACCTATTATCATATATCGCCAGAATCTGTGCATTCCCAGTGATCACAAAAAACACGTAGAATCACTCTATCTCTTCTAGTTTAGCCAGAAAACGCGTTTAAAGTTTTGCAAGTGATTTTTTCAAATATCTCCAAAAATATTTTTGCTACAACCTATTATCATATATCGCCAGAATCTGTGCATTCCCAGTGATCACAAAAAACACGTAGAATCGCTCTATCTCTTCTAGTTTAGCCAGAAAACGCGTTTAAAGTTTTGCAAGTGATTTTTTCAAATATCTCCAAAAATATTTTTGCTACAACCTATTATCATATATTGGCAGAATCTGTGCATTCCCAGTGATCACAAAAAACACGTAGAATCGCTCTATCTCTTCTAGTTTAGCCAGAAAACGCGTTTAAAGTTTTGCAAGTGATTTTTTCAAATATCTCCAAAAATATTTTTGCTACAACCTATTATCATATATTGGCAGAATCTGTGCATTCCCAGTGATCACAAAAAACACGTAGAATCGCTCTATCTCTTCTAGTTTAGCCAGAAAACGCGTTTAAAGTTTTGCAAGTGATTTTTTCAAATATCTCCAAAAATATTTTTGCTACAACCTATTATCATATATCGCCAGAATCTGTGCATTCCCAGTGATCACAAAAAACACGTAGAATCGCTCTATCTCTTCTGGTTTAGCCAGAAAACGTGTTTAAAGTTTTGCAAGTGATTTTTTTAAATATCTCCAAAAATATTTTTGCTACAACCTATTATCATATATCGGCAGAATCTGTGCATTCCCAGTAATCACAAAAAACACGTAGAATCGCTCTATCTCTTCTAGTTTAGCCAGAAAACGCATTTAAAGTGTTGCAAGTGATTTTTTCAAATATCTCCAAAAATATTTTTGCTACAACCTATTATCATATATCGCCAGAATCTGTGCATTCCCAGTGATCACAAAAAACACGTAGAATCGCTCTATCTCTTCTAGTTTAGTCAGAAAACGCGTTTAAAGTTTTGCAAGTGATTTTTTCAAATATCTCCAAAAATATTTTTGCTACAACCTATTATCATATATCGCCAGAATCTGTGCATTCCCAGTGATCACAAAAAACATGTAGAATCGCTCTATCTCTTCTAGTTTAGCCAGAAAACGCGTTTAAAGTTTTGCAAGTGATTTTTTTAAATATCTCCAAAAATATTTTTGCTACAACCTATTATCATATATCGCCAGAATCTGTGCATTCCCAGTGATCACAAAAAACACGTAGAATCGCTCTATCTCTTCTAGTTTAGCCAGAAAACGCGTTTAAAGTTTTGCAAGTGATTTTTTTAAATATCTCCAAAAATATTTTTGCTACAATCTATTATCATATATCGGCAGAATCTGTGCATTCCCAGTGATCACAATAAACACGTAGAATCGCTCTATCTCTTCTCGTTTAGCCAGAAAACGCGTTTAAAGTTTTGCAAGTGATTTTTTCAAATATCTCCAAAAATATTTTTGCTACAACCTATTATCATATATTGGCAGAATCTGTGCATTCCCAGTGATCACAAAAAACACGTAGAATCGCTCTATCTCTTCTAGTTTAGCCAGAAAACGCGTTTAAAGTTTTGCAAGTGATTTTTTCAAATATTTCCAAAAATATTTTTGCTACAACCTATTATCATATATCGGCAGAATCTGTGCATTCAAAGTGATCACAAAAAACACGTAGAATCGCTCTATCTCTTCTCGTTTAGCCAGAAAACGCGTTTAAAGTTTTGCAAGTGATTTTTTCAAATATCTCCAAAAATATTTTTGCTACAACCTATTATCATATATTGGCAGAATCTGTGCATTCCCAGTGATCACAAAAAACACGTAGAATCGCTCTATCTCTTCTAGTTTAGCCAGAAAACGCGTTTAAAGTTTTGCAAGTGATTTTTTCAAATATTTCCAAAAATATTTTTGCTACAACCTATTATCATATATCGCCAGAATCTGTGCATTCCCAGTGATCACAAAAAGCACGTAGAATCACTCTATCTCTTCTAGTTTAGCCAGAAAACGCGTTTAAAGTTTTGCAAGTGATTTTTTCAAATATCTCCAAAAATATTTTTGCTACAACCTATTATCATATATCGCCAGAATCTGTGCATTCCCAGTGATCACAAAAAACACGTAGAATCGCTCTATCTCTTCTAGTTTAGCCAGAAAACGCGTTTAAAGTTTTGCAAGTGATTTTTTCAAATATCTCCAAAAATATTTTTGCTACAACCTATTATCATATATTGGCAGAATCTGTGCATTCCCAGTGATCACAAAAAACACGTAGAATCGCTCTATCTCTTCTAGTTTAGCCAGAAAACGCGTTTAAAGTTTTGCAAGTGATTTTTTCAAATATCTCCAAAAATATTTTTGCTACAACCTATTATCATATATTGGCAGAATCTGTGCATTCCCAGTGATCACAAGAAACACGTAGAATCGCTCTATCTCTTCTAGTTTAGCCAGAAAACGCGTTTAAAGTTTTGCAAGTGATTTTTTCAAATATCTCCAAAAATATTTTTGCTACAACCTATTATCATATATCGCCAGAATCTGTGCATTCCCAGTGATCACAAAAAACACGTAGAATCGCTCTATCTCTTCTGGTTTAGCCAGAAAACGTGTTTAAAGTTTTGCAAGTGATTTTTTTAAATATCTCCAAAAATATTTTTGCTACAACCTATTATCATATATCGGCAGAATCTGTGCATTCCCAGTAATCACAAAAAACACGTAGAATCGCTCTATCTCTTCTAGTTTAGCCAGAAAACGCATTTAAAGTTTTGCAAGTGATTTTTTCAAATATCTCCAAAAATATTTTTGCTACAACCTATTATCATATATCGCCAGAATCTGTGCATTCCCAGTGATCACAAAAAACACGTAGAATCGCTCTATCTCTTCTAGTTTAGTCAGAAAACGCGTTTAAAGTTTTGCAAGTGATTTTTTCAAATATCTCCAAAAATATTTTTGCTACAACCTATTATCATATATCGCCAGAATCTGTGCATTCCCAGTGATCACAAAAAACATGTAGAATCGCTCTATCTCTTCTAGTTTAGCCAGAAAACGCGTTTAAAGTTTTGCAAGTGATTTTTTTAAATATCTCCAAAAATATTTTTGCTACAACCTATTATCATATATCGCCAGAATCTGTGCATTCCCAGTGATCACAAAAAACACGTAGAATCGCTCTATCTCTTCTAGTTTAGCCAGAAAACGCGTTTAAAGTTTTGCAAGTGATTTTTTCAAATATCTCCAAAAATATTTTTGCTACAACCTATTATCATATATCGCCAGAATCTGTGCATTCCCAGTGATCACAAAAAACAAGTAGAATCGCTCTATCTCTTCTAGTTTAGCCAGAAAACGCGTTTAAAGTTTTGCAAGTGATTTTTTCAAATATCTCCAAAAATATTTTTGCTACAACCTATTATCATATATCGCCAGAATCTGTGCATTCCCAGTGATCACAAAAAACACGTAGAATCGCTCTATCTCTTCTAGTTTAGCCAGAAAACGCGTTTAAAGTTTTGCAAGTGATTTTTTTAAATATCTCCAAAAATATTTTTGCTACAACCTATTATCATATATCGCCAGAATCTGTGCATTCTGGCGATATTAAAGTTTTGCAAGTGATTTTTTCAAATATCTCCAAAAATATTTTTGCTACAACCTATTATCATATATTGGCAGAATCTGTGCATTCCCAGTGATCACAAAAAACATGTAGAATCGCTCTATCTCTTCTAGTTTATCCAGAAAACGCGTTTAAAGTTTTGCAAGTGATTTTTTTAAATATCTTCAAAAATATTTTTGCTACAACCTATTATCATATATCGCCAGAATCTGTGCATTCCCAGTGATCACAAAAAACACGTAGAATCGCTCTATCTCTTCTCGTTTAGCCAGAAAACGCGCTTAAAGTTTTGCAAGTGATTTTTTCAAATATCTCCAAAAATATTTTTGCTACAACCTATTATCATATATTGGCAGAATCTGTGCATTCCCAGTGATCACAAAAAACACGTAGAATCGCTCTATCTCTTCTAGTTTAGCCAGAAAACGCGTTTAAAGTTTTGCAAGTGATTTTTTCAAATATCTCCAAAAATATTTTTGCTACAACCTATTATCATATATTGGCAGAATCTGTGCATTCCCAGTGATCACAAGAAACACGTAGAATCGCTCTATCTCTTCTAGTTTAGAAAGAAAACGCGTTTAAAGTTTTGCAAGTGATTTTTTCAAATATCTCCAAAAATATTTTTGCTACAACCTATTATCATATATCGCCAGAATCTGTGCATTCCCAGTGATCACAAAAAACACGTAGAATCGCTCTATCTCTTCTAGTTTAGCCAGAAAACGCGTTTAAAATTTTGCAAGTGATTTTTTTAAATATCTCCAAAAATATTTTTGCTACAACCTATTATCATATATCGGCAGAATCTGTGCATTCCCAGTGATCACGAAAAACACGTAGAATCGCTCTATCTCTTCTAGTTTAGCCAGAAAACGCGTTTAAAGTTTTGCAAGTGATTTTTTCAAATATCTCCAAAAATATTTTTGCTACAACCTATTATCATATATTGGCAGAATCTGTGCATTCCCAGTGATCACAAAAAACACGTAGAATCGCTCTATCTCTTCTAGTTTAGCCAGAAAACGCGTTTAAAGTTTTGCAAGTGATTTTTTCAAATATCTCCAAAAATATTTTTGCTACAACCTATTATCATATATTGACAGAATCTGTGCATTCCCAGTGATCACAAAAAACACGTAGAATCGCTCTATCTCTTCTAGTTTAGCCAGAAAACGCGTTTAAAGTTTTGCAAGTGATTTTTTCAAATATCTCCAAAAATATTTTTGCTACAACCTATTATCATATATTGGCAGAATCTGTGCATTCCCAGTGATCACAAAAAACACGTAGAATCGCTCTATCTCTTCTAGTTTAGCCAGAAAACGCGTTTAAAGTTTTGCAAGTGATTTTTTCAAATATCTCCAAAAATATTTTTGCTACAACCTATTATCATATATCGCCAGAATCTGTGCATTCCCAGTGATCACAAGAAACACGTAGAATCGCTCTATCTCTTCTGGTTTAGCCAGAAAACGTGTTTAAAGTTTTGCAAGTGATTTTTTTAAATATCTCCAAAAATATTTTTGCTACAACCTATTATCATATATCGGCAGAATCTGTGCATTCCCAGTAATCACAAAAAACACGTAGAATCGCTCTATCTCTTCTAGTTTAGCCAGAAAACGCATTTAAAGTTTTGCAAGTGATTTTTTCAAATATCTCCAAAAATATTTTTGCTACAACCTATTATCATATATCGCCAGAATCTGTGCATTCCCAGTGATCACAAAAAACACGTAGAATCGCTCTATCTCTTCTAGTTTAGTCAGAAAACGCGTTTAAAGTTTTGCAAGTGATTTTTTCAAATATCTCCAAAAATATTTTTGCTACAACCTATTATCATATATCGCCAGAATCTGTGCATTCCCAGTGATCACAAAAAACATGTAGAATCGCTCTATCTCTTCTAGTTTAGCCAGAAAACGCGTTTAAAGTTTTGCAAGTGATTTTTTTAAATATCTCCAAAAATATTTTTGCTACAACCTATTATCATATATCGCCAGAATCTGTGCATTCCCAGTGATCACAAAAAACACGTAGAATCGCTCTATCTCTTCTAGTTTAGCCAGAAAACGCGTTTAAAGTTTTGCAAGTGATTTTTTCAAATATCTCCAAAAATATTTTTGCTACAACCTATTATCATATATCGCCAGAATCTGTGCATTCCCAGTGATCACAAAAAACAAGTAGAATCGCTCTATCTCTTCTAGTTTAGCCAGAAAACGCGTTTAAAGTTTTGCAAGTGATTTTTTCAAATATCTCCAAAAATATTTTTGCTACAACCTATTATCATATATCGGCAGAATCTGTGCATTCCCAGTGATCACAAAAAACACGTAGAATCGCTCTATCTCTTCTAGTTTAGCCAGAAAACGCGTTTAAAGTTTTGCAAGTGATTTTTTTAAATATCTCCAAAAATATTTTTGCTACAACCTATTATCATATATCGCCAGAATCTGTGCATTCTGGCGATATTAAAGTTTTGCAAGTGATTTTTTCAAATATCTCCAAAAATATTTTTGCTACAACCTATTATCATATATTGGCAGAATCTGTGCATTCCCAGTGATCACAAAAAACATGTAGAATCGCTCTATCTCTTCTAGTTTATCCAGAAAACGCGTTTAAAGTTTTGCAAGTGATTTTTTTAAATATCTTCAAAAATATTTTTGCTACAACCTATTATCATATATCGCCAGAATCTGTGCATTCCCAGTGATCACAAAAAACACGTAGAATCGCTCTATCTCTTCTCGTTTAGCCAGAAAACGCGCTTAAAGTTTTGCAAGTGATTTTTTCAAATATCTCCAAAAATATTTTTGCTACAACCTATTATCATATATTGGCAGAATCTGTGCATTCCCAGTGATCACAAAAAACACGTAGAATCGCTCTATCTCTTCTAGTTTAGCCAGAAAACGCGTTTAAAGTTTTGCAAGTGATTTTTTCAAATATCTCCAAAAATATTTTTGCTACAACCTATTATCATATATTGGCAGAATCTGTGCATTCCCAGTGATCACAAGAAACACGTAGAATCGCTCTATCTCTTCTAGTTTAGAAAGAAAACGCGTTTAAAGTTTTGCAAGTGATTTTTTCAAATATCTCCAAAAATATTTTTGCTACAACCTATTATCATATATCGCCAGAATCTGTGCATTCCCAGTGATCACAAAAAACACGTAGAATCGCTCTATCTCTTCTAGTTTAGCCAGAAAACGCGTTTAAAGTTTTGCAAGTGATTTTTTTAAATATCTCCAAAAATATTTTTGCTACAACCTATTATCATATATCGGCAGAATCTGTGCATTCCCAGTGATCACGAAAAACACGTAGAATCGCTCTATCTCTTCTAGTTTAGCCAGAAAACGCGTTTAAAGTTTTGCAAGTGATTTTTTCAAATATCTCCAAAAATATTTTTGCTACAACCTATTATCATATATTGGCAGAATCTGTGCATTCCCAGTGATCACAAAAAACACGTAGAATCGCTCTATCTCTTCTAGTTTAGCCAGAAAACGCGTTTAAAGTTTTGCAAGTGATTTTTTCAAATATCTCCAAAAATATTTTTGCTACAACCTATTATCATATATCGCCAGAATCTGTGCATTCCCAGTGATCACAAGAAACACGTAGAATCGCTCTATCTCTTCTGGTTTAGCCAGAAAACGTGTTTAAAGTTTTGCAAGTGATTTTTTTAAATATCTCCAAAAATATTTTTGCTACAACCTATTATCATATATCGGCAGAATCTGTGCATTCCCAGTAATCACAAAAAACACGTAGAATCGCTCTATCTCTTCTAGTTTAGCCAGAAAACGCATTTAAAGTTTTGCAAGTGATTTTTTCAAATATCTCCAAAAATATTTTTGCTACAACCTATTATCATATATCGCCAGAATCTGTGCATTCCCAGTGATCACAAAAAACACGTAGAATCGCTCTATCTCTTCTAGTTTAGTCAGAAAACGCGTTTAAAGTTTTGCAAGTGATTTTTTCAAATATCTCCAAAAATATTTTTGCTACAACCTATTATCATATATCGCCAGAATCTGTGCATTCCCAGTGATCACAAAAAACATGTAGAATCGCTCTATCTCTTCTAGTTTAGCCAGAAAACGCGTTTAAAGTTTTGCAAGTGATTTTTTTAAATATCTCCAAAAATATTTTTGCTACAACCTATTATCATATATCGCCAGAATCTGTGCATTCCCAGTGATCACAAAAAACACGTAGAATCGCTCTATCTCTTCTAGTTTAGCCAGAAAACGCGTTTAAAGTTTTGCAAGTGATTTTTTCAAATATCTCCAAAAATATTTTTGCTACAACCTATTATCATATATCGCCAGAATCTGTGCATTCCCAGTGATCACAAAAAACAAGTAGAATCGCTCTATCTCTTCTAGTTTAGCCAGAAAACGCGTTTAAAGTTTTGCAAGTGATTTTTTCAAATATCTCCAAAAATATTTTTGCTACAACCTATTATCATATATCGGCAGAATCTGTGCATTCCCAGTGATCACAAAAAACACGTAGAATCGCTCTATCTCTTCTAGTTTAGCCAGAAAACGCGTTTAAAGTTTTGCAAGTGATTTTTTTAAATATCTCCAAAAATATTTTTGCTACAACCTATTATCATATATCGCCAGAATCTGTGCATTCTGGCGATATTAAAGTTTTGCAAGTGATTTTTTCAAATATCTCCAAAAATATTTTTGCTACAACCTATTATCATATATTGGCAGAATCTGTGCATTCCCAGTGATCACAAAAAACATGTAGAATCGCTCTATCTCTTCTAGTTTATCCAGAAAACGCGTTTAAAGTTTTGCAAGTGATTTTTTTAAATATCTTCAAAAATATTTTTGCTACAACCTATTATCATATATCGCCAGAATCTGTGCATTCCCAGTGATCACAAAAAACACGTAGAATCGCTCTATCTCTTCTCGTTTAGCCAGAAAACGCGCTTAAAGTTTTGCAAGTGATTTTTTCAAATATCTCCAAAAATATTTTTGCTACAACCTATTATCATATATCGCCAGAATTTGTGCATTCCCAGTGATCACAAAAAACACGTAGAATCGCTCTATCTCTTCTAGTTTAGCCAGAAAACGCGTTTAAAGTTTTGCAAGTGATTTTTTTAAATATCTCCAAAAATATTTTTGCTACAACCTATTATCATATATCGGCAGAATCTGTGCATTCCCAGTGATCACGAAAAACACGTAGAATCGCTCTATCTCTTCTAGTTTAGCCAGAAAACGCGTTTAAAGTTTTGCAAGTGATTTTTTCAAATATCTCCAAAAATATTTTTGCTACAACCTATTATCATATATTGGCAGAATCTGTGCATTCCCAGTGATCACAAAAAACACGTAGAATCGCTCTATCTCTTCTAGTTTAGCCAGAAAACGCGTTTAAAGTTTTGCAAGTGATTTTTTCAAATATCTCCAAAAATATTTTTGCTACAACCTATTATCATATATCGCCAGAATCTGTGCATTCCCAGTGATCACAAGAAACACGTAGAATCGCTCTATCTCTTCTGGTTTAGCCAGAAAACGTGTTTAAAGTTTTGCAAGTGATTTTTTTAAATATCTCCAAAAATATTTTTGCTACAACCTATTATCATATATCGGCAGAATCTGTGCATTCCCAGTAATCACAAAAAACACGTAGAATCGCTCTATCTCTTCTAGTTTAGCCAGAAAACGCATTTAAAGTTTTGCAAGTGATTTTTTCAAATATCTCCAAAAATATTTTTGCTACAACCTATTATCATATATCGCCAGAATCTGTGCATTCCCAGTGATCACAAAAAACACGTAGAATCGCTCTATCTCTTCTAGTTTAGTCAGAAAACGCGTTTAAAGTTTTGCAAGTGATTTTTTCAAATATCTCCAAAAATATTTTTGCTACAACCTATTATCATATATCGCCAGAATCTGTGCATTCCCAGTGATCACAAAAAACATGTAGAATCGCTCTATCTCTTCTAGTTTAGCCAGAAAACGCGTTTAAAGTTTTGCAAGTGATTTTTTTAAATATCTCCAAAAATATTTTTGCTACAACCTATTATCATATATCGCCAGAATCTGTGCATTCCCAGTGATCACAAAAAACACGTAGAATCGCTCTATCTCTTCTAGTTTAGCCAGAAAACGCGTTTAAAGTTTTGCAAGTGATTTTTTCAAATATCTCCAAAAATATTTTTGCTACAACCTATTATCATATATCGCCAGAATCTGTGCATTCCCAGTGATCACAAAAAACAAGTAGAATCGCTCTATCTCTTCTAGTTTAGCCAGAAAACGCGTTTAAAGTTTTGCAAGTGATTTTTTCAAATATCTCCAAAAATATTTTTGCTACAACCTATTATCATATATCGGCAGAATCTGTGCATTCCCAGTGATCACAAAAAACACGTAGAATCGCTCTATCTCTTCTAGTTTAGCCAGAAAACGCGTTTAAAGTTTTGCAAGTGATTTTTTTAAATATCTCCAAAAATATTTTTGCTACAACCTATTATCATATATCGCCAGAATCTGTGCATTCTGGCGATATTAAAGTTTTGCAAGTGATTTTTTCAAATATCTCCAAAAATATTTTTGCTACAACCTATTATCATATATTGGCAGAATCTGTGCATTCCCAGTGATCACAAAAAACATGTAGAATCGCTCTATCTCTTCTAGTTTATCCAGAAAACGCGTTTAAAGTTTTGCAAGTGATTTTTTTAAATATCTTCAAAAATATTTTTGCTACAACCTATTATCATATATCGCCAGAATCTGTGCATTCCCAGTGATCACAAAAAACACGTAGAATCGCTCTATCTCTTCTCGTTTAGCCAGAAAACGCGCTTAAAGTTTTGCAAGTGATTTTTTCAAATATCTCCAAAAATATTTTTGCTACAACCTATTATCATATATTGGCAGAATCTGTGCATTCCCAGTGATCACAAAAAACACGTAGAATCGCTCTATCTCTTCTAGTTTAGCCAGAAAACGCGTTTAAAGTTTTGCAAGTGATTTTTTCAAATATCTCCAAAAATATTTTTGCTACAACCTATTATCATATATTGGCAGAATCTGTGCATTCCCAGTGATCACAAGAAACACGTAGAATCGCTCTATCTCTTCTAGTTTAGAAAGAAAACGCGTTTAAAGTTTTGCAAGTGATTTTTTCAAATATCTCCAAAAATATTTTTGCTACAACCTATTATCATATATCGCCAGAATCTGTGCATTCCCAGTGATCACAAAAAACACGTAGAATCGCTCTATCTCTTCTAGTTTAGCCAGAAAACGCGTTTAAAGTTTTGCAAGTGATTTTTTTAAATATCTCCAAAAATATTTTTGCTACAACCTATTATCATATATCGGCAGAATCTGTGCATTCCCAGTGATCACGAAAAACACGTAGAATCGCTCTATCTCTTCTAGTTTAGCCAGAAAACGCGTTTAAAGTTTTGCAAGTGATTTTTTCAAATATCTCCAAAAATATTTTTGCTACAACCTATTATCATATATTGGCAGAATCTGTGCATTCCCAGTGATCACAAAAAACACGTAGAATCGCTCTATCTCTTCTAGTTTAGCCAGAAAACGCGTTTAAAGTTTTGCAAGTGATTTTTTTAAATATCTCCAAAAATATTTTTGCTACAACCTATTATCATATATCGCCAGAATCTGTGCATTCCCAGTGATCACAAAAAACACGTAGAATCGCTCTATCTCTTCTAGTTTAGCCAGAAAACGCGTTTAAAATTTTGCAAGTGATTTTTTTCAAATATCTCCAAAAATATTTTTGCTACAACCTATTATCATATATCGCCAGAATCTGTGCATTCCCAGTGATCACAAAAAACACGTAGAATCGCTCTATCTCTTCTAGTTTAGCCAGAAAACGCGTTTAAAGTTTTGCAAGTGATTTTTTCAAATATCTCCAAAAATATTTTTGCTACAACCTATTATCATATATCGCCAGAATCTGTGCATTCCCAGTGATCACAAAAAACACGTAGAATCGCTCTATCGCTTCTAGTTTAGCCAGAAAACGCGTTTAAAGTTTTGCAAGTGATTTTTTTAAATATCTCCAAAAATATTTTTGCTACAACCTATTATCATATATTGGCAGAATCTGTGCATTCCCAGTGATCACAAAAAAACACGTAGAATCGCTCTATCTCTTCTAGTTTAGCCAGAAAACGCGTTTAAAGTTTTGCAAGTGATTTTTTCAAATATCTCCAAAAATATTTTTGCTACAACCTATTATCATATATCGCCAGAATCTGTGCATTCCCAGTGATCACAAAAAACACGTAGAATCGCTCTATCTCTTCTAGTTTAGCCAGAAAACGCGTTTAAAGTTTTGCAAGTGATTTTTTTAAATATCTCCAAAAATATTTTTGCTACAACCTATTATCATATATCGACAGAATCTGTGCATTCCCAGTGATCACAAAAAACACGTAGAATCGCTCTATCTCTTCTAGTTTAGCCAGAAAACGCGTTTAAAGTTTTGCAAATGATTTTTTTAAATATCTCCAAAAATATTTTTGCTACAACCTATTATCATATATCGCCAGAATCTGTGCATTCCCAGTGATCACAAAAAACACGTAGAATCGCTCTATCTCTTCTAGTTTAGCCAGAAAACGCGTTTAAAGTTTTGCAAGTGATTTTTTCAAATATCTCCAAAAATATTTTTGCTACAACCTATTATCATATATTGGCAGAATCTGTGCATTCCCAGTGATCACAAAAAACACGTAGAATCGCTCTATCTCTTCTAGTTTAGAAAGAAAACACGTTTAAAGTTTTGCAAGTGATTTTTTCAAATATCTCCAAAAATATTTTTGCTACAACCTATTATCATATATCGCCAGAATCTGTGCATTCCCAGTGATCACAAAAAACACGTAGAATCGCTCTATCTCTTCTAGTTTAGCCAGAAAACGCGTTTAAAGTTTTGCAAGTGATTTTTTTAAATATCTCCAAAAATATTTTTGCTACAACCTATTATCATATATCGCCAGAATCTGTGCATTCCCAGTGATCACAAAAAACACGTAGAATCGCTCTATCTCTTCTAGTTTAGCCAGAAAACGCGTTTAAAGTTTTGCAAGTGATTTTTTTAAATATCTCCAAAAATATTTTTGCTACAACCTATTATCATATATCGCCAGAATCTGTGCATTCCCAGTGATCACAAAAAACACGTAGAATCGCTCTATCTCTTTTAGTTTAGCCAGAAAACGCGTTTAAAGTTTTGCAAGTGATTTTTTCAAATATCTCCAAAAATATTTTTGCTACAACCTATTATCATATATTGGCAGAATCTGTGCATTCCCAGTGATCACAAAAAACACGTAGAATCGCTCTATCTCTTCTCGTTTAGCCAGAAAACGCGTTTAAAGTTTTGCAAGTGATTTTTTTAAATATCTCCAAAAATATTTTTGCTACAACCTATTATCATATATCGCCAGAATCTGTGCATTCCCAGTGATCACAAAAAACACGTAGAATCGCTCTATCTCTTCTAGTTTAGCCAGAAAACGCGTTTAAAGTTTTGCAAGTGATTTTTTCAAATATCTCCAAAAATATTTTTGCTACAACCTATTATCATATATCGGCAGAATCTGTGCATTCCCAGTGATCACAAAAAACACGTAGAATTGCTCTATCTCTTCTGGTTTAGCCAGAAAACGCGTTTGAAGTTTTGCAAGTGATTTTTTCAAATATCTCCAAAAATATTTTTGCTACAACCTATTATCATATATTGGCAGAATCTGTGCATTCCCAGTGATCAACCTATTATCATATATTGGCAGAATCTGTGCATTCCCAGTGATCACAAAAAACACGTAGAATCGCTCTATCTCTTCTAGTTTAGCCAGAAAACGCGTTTAAAGTTTTGCAAGTGATTTTTTCAAATATCTCCAAAAATATTTTTGCTACAACCTATTATCATATATTGGCAGAATCTGTGCATTCCCAGTGATCACAAAAAACACGTAGAATCGCTCTATCTCTTCTAGTTTAGCCAGAAAACGCGTTTAAAGTTTTGCAAGTGATTTTTTTAAATATCTCCAAAAATATTTTTGCTACAACCTATTATCATATATCGCCAGAATCTGTGCATTCCCAGTGATCACAAAAAACACGTAGAATCGCTCTATCTCTTCTAGTTTAGCCAGAAAACGCGTTTAAAGTTTTGCAAGTGATTTTTTCAAATATCTCCAAAAATATTTTTGCTACAACCTATTATCATATATCGGCAGAATCTGTGCATTCCCAGTGATCACAAAAAACACGTAGAATTGCTCTATCTCTTCTAGTTTAGCCAGAAAACGCGTTTGAAGTTTTGCAAGTGATTTTTTCAAATATCTCCAAAAATATTTTTGCTACAACCTATTATCATATATTGGCAGAATCTGTGCATTCCCAGTGATCACAAAAAACACGTAGAATCGCTCTATCTCTTCTAGTTTAGCCAGAAAACGCGTTTAAAGTTTTGCAAGTGATTTTTTCAAATATCTCCAAAAATATTTTTGCTACAACCTATTATCATATATTGGCAGAATCTGTGCATTCCCAGTGATCACAAAAAACACGTAGAATCGCTCTATCTCTTCTAGTTTAGCCAGAAAACGCGTTTAAAGTTTTGCAAGTGATTTTTTCAAATATCTCCAAAAATATTTTTGCTACAACCTATTATCATATATCGCCAGAATCTGTGCATTCCCAGTGATCACAAAAAACACGTAGAATCGCTCTATCTCTTCTAGTTTAGCCAGAAAACGCGTTTAAAGTTTTGCAAGTGATTTTTTTAAATATCTCCAAAAATATTTTTGCTACAACCTATTATCATATATCGCCAGAAAACGCGTTTAAAGTTTTGCAAGTGATTTTTTTAAATATCTCCAAAAATATTTTTGCTACAACCTATTATCATATATCGCCAGAATCTGTGCATTCCCAGTGATCACAAAAAACACGTAGAATCGCTCTATCTCTTCTAGTTTAGCCAGAAAACGCGTTTAAAGTTTTGCAAGTGATTTTTTCAAATATCTCCAAAAATATTTTTGCTACAACCTATTATCATATATCGGCAGAATCTGTGCATTCCCAGTGATCACAAAAAACACGTAGAATTGCTCTATCTCTTCTAGTTTAGCCAGAAAACGCGTTTGAAGTTTTGCAAGTGATTTTTTCAAATATCTCCAAAAATATTTTTGCTACAACCTATTATCATATATTGGCAGAATCTGTGCATTCCCAGTGATCACAAAAAACACGTAGAATCGCTCTATCTCTTCTAGTTTAGCCAGAAAACGCGTTTAAAGTTTTGCAAGTGATTTTTTCAAATATCTCCAAAAATATTTTTGCTACAACCTATTATCATATATTGGCAGAATCTGTGCATTCCCAGTGATCACAAAAAACACGTAGAATCGCTCTATCTCTTCTAGTTTAGCCAGAAAACGCGTTTAAAGTTTTGCAAGTGATTTTTTCAAATATCTCCAAAAATATTTTTGCTACAACCTATTATCATATATCGCCAGAATCTGTGCATTCCCAGTGATCACAAAAAACACGTAGAATCGCTCTATCTCTTCTAGTTTAGCCAGAAAACGCGTTTAAAGTTTTGCAAGTGATTTTTTTAAATATCTCCAAAAATATTTTTGCTACAACCTATTATCATATATCGCCAGAATCTGTGCATTCCCAGTGATCACAAAAAACACGTAGAATCGCTCTATCTCTTCTAGTTTAGCCAGAAAACGCGTTTAAAGTTTTGCAAGTGATTTTTTCAAATATCTCCAAAAATATTTTTGCTACAACCTATTATCATATATCGCCAGAATCTGTGCATTCCCAGTGATCACAAAAAACACGTAGAATCGCTCTATCTCTTCTAGTTTAGCCAGAAAACGCGTTTAAAGTTTTGCAAGTGATTTTTTCAAATATTTCCAAAAATATTTTTGCTACAACCTATTATCATATATCGCCAGAATCTGTGCATTCCCAGTGATCACAAAAAACACGTAGAATCGCTCTATCTCTTCTAGTTTAGCCAGAAAACGCGTTTAAAGTTTTGCAAGTGATTTTTTCAAATATCTCCAAAAATATTTTTGCTACAACCTATTATCATATATCGCCAGAATCTGTGCCTTCCCAGTGATCACAAAAAACACGTAGAATCGCTCTATCTCTTCTAGTTTAGCCAGAAAACGCGTTTAAAGTTTTGCAAGTGATTTTTTTAAATATCTCCAAAAATATTTTTGCTACAACCTATTATCATATATCGCCAGAATCTGTGCATTCCCAGTGATCACAAAAAACACGTAGAATCGCTCTATCTCTTCTCGTTTAGCCAGAAAACGCGTTTAAAGTTTTGCAAGTGATTTTTTCAAATATCTTCAAAAATATTTTTGCTACAACCTATTATCATATATTGGCAGAATCTGTGCATTCCCAGTGATCACAAAAAACACGTAGAATCGCTCTATCTCTTCTAGTTTAGCCAGAAAACGCGTTTAAAGTTTTGCAAGTGATTTTTTCAAATATTTCCAAAAATATTTTTGCTACAACCTATTATCATATATCGCCAGAATCTGTGCATTCCCAGTGATCACAAAAAACACGTAGAATCGCTCTATCTCTTCTAGTTTAGCCAGAAAACGCGTTTAAAGTTTTGCAAGTGATTTTTTCAAATATTTCCAAAAATATTTTTGCTACAACCTATTATCATATATCGCCAGAATCTGTGCATTCCCAGTGATCACAAAAAACACGTAGAATCGCTCTATCTCTTCTAGTTTAGCCAGAAAACGCGTTTAAAGTTTTGCAAGTGATTTTTTCAAATATCTCCAAAAATATTTTTGCTACAACCTATTATCATATATCGCCAGAATCTGTGCATTCCCAGTGATCACAAAAAACACGTAGAATCGCTCTATCTCTTCTAGTTTAGCCAGAAAACGCGTTTAAAGTTTTGCAAGTGATTTTTTCAAATATTTCCAAAAATATTTTTGCTACAACCTATTATCATATATCGCCAGAATCTGTGCATTCCCAGTGATCACAAAAAACACGTAGAATCGCTCTATCTCTTCTAGTTTAGCCAGAAAACGCGTTTAAAGTTTTGCAAGAGATTTTTTCAAATATCTCCAAAAATATTTTTGCTACAACCTATTATCATATATCGCCAGAATCTGTGCCTTCCCAGTGATCACAAAAAACACGTAGAATCGCTCTATCTCTTCTAGTTTAGCCAGAAAACGCGTTTAAAGTTTTGCAAGTGATTTTTTTAAATATCTCCAAAAATATTTTTGCTACAACCTATTATCATATATCGCCAGAATCTGTGCATTCCCAGTGATCACAAAAAACACGTAGAATCGCTCTATCTCTTCTCGTTTAGCCAGAAAACGCGTTTAAAGTTTTGCAAGTGATTTTTTCAAATATCTTCAAAAATATTTTTGCTACAACCTATTATCATATATTGGCAGAATCTGTGCATTCCCAGTGATCACAAAAAACACGTAGAATCGCTCTATCTCTTCTAGTTTAGCCAGAAAACGCGTTTAAAGTTTTGCAAGTGATTTTTTCAAATATTTCCAAAAATATTTTTGCTACAACCTATTATCATATATCGCCAGAATCTGTGCATTCCCAGTGATCACAAAAAACACGTAGAATCGCTCTATCTCTTCTAGTTTAGCCAGAAAACGCGTTTAAAGTTTTGCAAGTGATTTTTTCAAATATTTCCAAAAATATTTTTGCTACAACCTATTATCATATATCGCCAGAATCTGTGCATTCCCAGTGATCACAAAAAACACGTAGAATCGCTCTATCTCTTCTAGTTTAGCCAGAAAACGCGTTTAAAGTTTTGCAAGTGATTTTTTCAAATATCTCCAAAAATATTTTTGCTACAACCTATTATCATATATCGCCAGAATCTGTGCATTCCCAGTGATCACAAAAAACACGTAGAATCGCTCTATCTCTTCTAGTTTAGCCAGAAAACGCGTTTAAAGTTTTGCAAGTGATTTTTTCAAATATCTCCAAAAATATTTTTGCTACAACCTATTATCATATATCGGCAGAATCTGTGCATTCCCAGTGATCACAAAAAACACGTAGAATCGCTCTATCTCTTCTAGTTTAGCCAGAAAACGCGTTTAAAGTGTTGCAAGTGATTTTTTCAAATATCTCCAAAAATCTTTTTGCTACAACCTATTATCATATATCGGCAGAATCTGTGCATTCCCAGTGATC
>NW_026578603.1:0-24402 GCF_029603195.1 Condylostylus longicornis
TTATATTCATATCTATACTTTTACGTACTATATGGATTTTATCTACAAGCTCGCAGACATCTCTGTGCACGTAATAATATAAGCTCATTTGTGTTCTCTCGATTCTTACAACGGCATCCTGCCCTGTTCGCATCCTTTGTTCAATTGTCTCGTTGTGACCGTGGGTTGTTAGGCGCCTATGGACTCATGTGGGCGAACATTGCCCTCAGTTTTCATTGGATGAGACGCGAGCCTCGCCTCATTTTTCTTTTTCATGCACAGGCTTTAGTTTTTTTTGGTTCCTCTCTCAGCCGCCTGTATTTTCTCACTTTTTCCCCGAGTGTTCACGTGTTTTTGAAAAAATCTCGCAGATTGCTTCTTTCCTCTGATGGATGCTTGTTCAGCTCTTCGAACTCAATAGACTTCATATCTTTTCAGGCAGCCGATAAGGGCAGCGCGCCCGGCGACTGATTCATCTTGTTTTTTCTGTGTAGCCTTCCCCCAACGTCATCTTACACATCGAACATGCTGTTGGATTGGATTCGTAACACAGCCTCTTCTATCCGAATTGTCTGTCTCTTCTGGGTCTCGTTGCGTTCGTGGTTTGTGGTGAAATCAATTCCATTACAACTCCATCTCAGGACAAACAATTGGGGATTCCTCCGTCTTTTTTTATCTTCTCAGTTCAACGTCTTAACTGAAGGAACTCGCAGCCTCAAATTATTAGGTTGCAACAGTTGCAAACAGTTAGTGTTTGCAAGTGTGGGGCTTTACCCATTCAAGTCTCAGTTTTCAATTATGTAGTTTTTTTGTTTGAAGTCCATTTTTTCAGTTGCGCGTGCTGCAAAATATTGGTGGTGCCATTTTTGCAAGAATTACAAAAATCGGAAACCTCAGCTAACGCATGTTCTGAAAATGTATTTGATTGCTGTTCTTGGTTTCTTGTAAGACAAGTGGTTGTTGACGAACGTCATCAGCACCCGCCAAGATCTTCTCAATCTCTTCATCAAAAGCTTCATAATCCCGGGATTGTTGTGAGCATTGTGTTTGATTTAATGTCGTCACCGAATCTTCAACATCATCCAATACGAGTGTTTTGTCGCCAAGTGGTTCTGGTGAGAACCACCCTGCAATACACAACAGCATGATTTTTGGCTGATTCGTGAATCCTGTTCTTCTATCATCGCGTACCCATTTCCCTCAGCGTTTTTTTCATATGATGCGGAAAACCGCCCTGAATCACGATTCGATCTTCTGTAGATTACATTGCATCATAAAAGATGATCATTGTGGAATGATCTCACGTTCAGATGACTCCATCTCTGCCTTGTAGTGGTGCAAGTGGAGTAGAACGTGAGATCGACGACACAAGGATTTGTTTTCTTGGAGTCCCGAGGCAATACCACGCGCCGCCATCCATCTCTGACTGAGAAGTCTGTATTCCGAATCGCCTAGAATTGGGGATTTAAGGCCTGAGGGGTAAACGAAAGCGATTATTTGTCAATCCGAAATAAAATTTTGCTTGAAGAGACCGGTTACCGTAAGCGCAGTGGGCTCGCACTTGGTGTTTGAGACAGCCATCAGGAGAAGTGGGATAAAGTTCCAGCAAAGCGAGCTTGGTTGTCTTGTTTTGCGCTAATCTTCTCCACTTGGTTACAGCACATTCGTTGCCTCCAGTGGTTGTATGGGGAATCAGCAATCCATTGAGCTGAGCATCAGTTGAAAGATGAGAACAATTCATTGTATTTGATTCTTATCTGAACTTCTATCAGCGACACGCAAGGAATCACTTACAGCCGTTGAAGGCATCAGAGGAAGTCTGATGAATCCCCCTCTCATTGTTAGATGGGTTCCATCAACGATTGCCAGAAGTTGTCTATTCCAAAATGAACCATTTTTGATTGCATTGACTGCCATTCTATGAACAGCCTCTGATCTGATCAAACAATCAGGTGCAAGCACTTCCGTATGGGAAGAGAATCTACCGCGCAAGAAGAAGAAGACCCGACTCCTCGGTTGCAACTAAGTGACATGGTTTTGGGACATTTTGGAGAGAGTATTTCAATTGAGCAAGTCGTGCTTCAATAGAAATGCGTCGATGCTGAAAATCAAATAAATTCAGATTTAAGAGATTAGTTTACATGTTCAGCCAAAACAGGGACTTGAGGAGGTTTGTTCAATACGATATAATCTGAATCCTTGAAGATGACCCTGATCACGAAATTGCACAAACTGTCGCATCATCGTCTCTCACCAATCCCGCAAATCCATTCGATTGAATAGATGATCGGCAGTCTCCTCTGGAGTATTTTGTTTCTTAGTTGCATTGTTGGAGGTGTGCTGTTGTTCCTTCTCTTGTTCCTTCGCTTTTTTCCTTTTCGAGGGCTTCGATTGTTCGTTAATTTGAACCTTGAAAGGGAGAAACGTCGCAAAGTTCCTGACTGAAGAAATAACTCTGTTTTGGTGTGGGGAGTGAAGCATTACTGGTTTTGCAGCTCTCTAGGAAAAAACATGGACTCGAAAAAGTTTCAGATTTTGCAAACCCCTAAGGGGTAGAAGAGTGATTCGCGATTGGACAGGACACCATCTTCCGTGGAGTTCGTTACTCATCAACTCTTGCCTGATTGCTGTTCTTCTGTCTTCTGTGGGGATTGCTGAATTCCTCGCTGCTGCGTTAAATATCGATCCGGTGTCCCAAAACGATGAACTCATGATCCAAATGTTGGCTCCCAGTAACACAAGGAGGAGCTCGGATTCGATTTTTCGACTCCATTTTCTGCACGAATTTCTTCCTCCGCGTCAAACTGACTCGCGAGCTCCATTGATGTTGCTCCATATTTCGGTCTTTGTGGGGCAGTTGTCCCAAATTCTGGTCCCAATCCCTGCGATGTCTGATTGGAAACGGCGCCAGTTTGAGCCATCGGTTCCAAGCTTGTCAGAAATGGACCCTCCGTCTCCTCCGATGATTCTGCAGTTATGGATTGAAAAGCGGGTCGATAGTAGAGAAGACTTTGGAAAGGAAACGCGAAAATCTTTTCTGATTGATCATTTTCGTGAGACTGAACAACAAATCTGAATTTATTGAGATTCACGACTCCTGGCCTTGGACATAAAAAAGATAAAGAGGTGGTAAAAATTTCTCCTGGCTGCAGCTTTTTTAAAGAGAAGCACGTCTGACCAACAAGAAACCCGCCTGACGCTGGAAAACGATTCTGAAGAAAGGAGCAGCAACAATAAGAATGCAAGAACAGAAACGCACCGCAGCAGCTCCAAGAAAGGCAGAAGCATCGCGTGGTTTAACTGCCGCATTGACAACCTGGAGCAACTAGAAATGAAGTGAGGTAGTGTTGTCGATGCTTACGTTCTTGATGTACAACAATAATTGATGGTGCAGACGGTAGGCATCGCTCGCCTGAAACATACGTAGCTGTGAAATCATCGGATGAGACGCGATTTACCTTGGCCCCAGTTTGGTATTGCTGAATGGAGAGACTTCGAGCTGACGCTTCTGTATCCGCCTCGAGTGTCACTGTGAGAGGATGGAGCGGAGAGATGTTCTGGAGAGTGAGTTTGATGTCCTGGAGAAGAAGACCGTGGCTAAGCTCTTGAACAGAAGAATGCGCTTGAGTTCCATCTTTCCTGTTTGATTGTTGGATGACGCGAGATGGTGGATGAATTTGAAATTTCAAAGGACACGCTGCAGCAGCTGAGAAGAACGGAATCTGACAAGAGCGTGATGATAAATGAGATGATGAGTGAGAGATGATGAGTGAGAGATGATGAGTGAGAGATGATGAGTGAGTGATGATGATAGAGAGATAAAAGGAGATGACAATAGATGAATAAGATGTATGAGATGATCGATAGATAAATAAGAGACAATAGATAGATTTACGAGAGATGACAGATACATAAATGAGATGGTAATTAGAAATGAGATGATCGATAGATGAACGAGAGATGATAGGAGATAAATGATAGATGATAGAGAGATAAACAAGAGATGATAGATAGATAAATGAGAGATGATAGATAGATAAATAAGAGATGATAGATAGATAAATGAGAGATGATAGATAGATAAACGAGAGATGACAATAGATAGATAAACGAGAGATGACAGATACATAAATGAGATGGTAATGAGAAATGAGATGATGCGGTAGATAAACGAGAGATCATAGAGGATAAATGATGAGAGATAAATGAGAGATGATAGATAGATAAACGAGAGATGACAGATACATAAATGAGATGGTAATGAGAAATGAGATGATCGATAGATAAACGAGAGATGATAGAGGATAAATGATAGATGATAGAGAGATAAATGAGAGATGATAGACAGATAAATAAGAGATGATAGATAGATAAATGAGAGATGATAGATAGATAAACGAGAGATGACAGATACATAAATGAGATGGTAATGAGAAATGAGATGATCGATAGATAAACGAGAGATGATAGAGGATAAATGATAGATGATAGAGAGATAAATGAGAGATGATAGACAGATAAATGAGAGATGACAGATACATAAATGAGATGGTAATGAGAAATGAGATGATCGATAGATAAACGAGAGATGATAGAGGATAAATGATAGATGATAGAGAGATAAATGAGAGATGATAGATAGATGCCAGATACATAAATGAGATGGTAATGAGAAATGAGATGATCGATAGATAAACGAGAGATGATAGAGGATAAATGATAGATGATAGAGAGATAAATGAGAGATGATAGAAGATAAACAGAGATGATAGATAGATAAATGAGAGATGATAGATAGATTTACGAGAGATGACAGATACATAAATGAGATGGTAATTAGAAATGAGATGATCGATAGATGAACGAGAGATGATAGGAGATAAATGATAGATGATAGAGAGATAAACAAGAGATGATAGATAGATAAATGAGAGATGATAGATAGATAAATAAGAAATGATAGATAGATAAATGAGAGATGATAGATAGATAAATGAGAGATGATAGATAGATAAACGAGAGATGACAATAGATTAGATAGATAAACGAGAGATGACAATAGATTAGATAGATAAACGAGAGATGACAGATACATAAATGAGATGGTAATGAGAAATGAGATGATCGATAGATAAACGAGAGATCATAGAGGATAAATGATAGATGATAGAGAGATAAATGAGAGATGATAGATAGATAAACGAGAGATGACAGATACATAAATAAGATGGTAATGAGAAATGAGACGATCGATAGATAAACGAGAGATGATAGAGGATAAATGATAGATGATAGATTGATAAATGAGAGATGATAGAGGATAAATGATAGATGATAGATAGATAAATGAGAGATGATAGATAGATAAACGAGAGATGACAGATACATAAATGAGATGGTAATGAGAAATGAGATGATCGATAGATAAACGAGAGATGATAGAGGATAAATGATAGATGATAGAGAGATAAATGAGAGATGATAGACAGATAAATGAGAGATGACAGATACATAAATGAGATGGTAATGAGAAATGAGATGATCGATAGATAAACACGAGATGATAGAGGATAAATGATAGATGATAGAGAGATAAATGAGAGATGATAGATAGATGACAGATACATAAATGAGATGGTAATGAGAAATGAGATGATCGATAGATAAACGAGAGATGATAGAGGATAAATGATAGATGATAGAGAGATAAATGAGAGATGATAGAAGATAAACGAGAGATGATAGATAGATAAATGAGAGATGATAGATAGATTTACGAGAGATGACAGATACATAAATGAGATGGTAATTAGAAATGAGATGATCGATAGATGAACGAGAGATGATAGGAGATAAATGATAGATGATAGAGAGATAAACAAGAGATGATAGATAGATAAATGAGAGATGATAGATAGATAAATAAGAGATGATAGATAGATAAATGAGAGATGATAGATAGATAAATGAGAGATGATAGATAGATAAACGAGAGACGACAATAGATAGATAAACGAGAGATGACAGATACATAAATGAGATGGTAATGAGAAATGAGATGATCGATAGATAAACGAGAGATCATAGAGGATAAATGATAGATGATAGAGAGATAAATGAGAGATGATAGATAGATAAACGGACAGATACATAAATGAGATGGTAATGAGAAATAAGATGATCGATAGATAAACGAGAGATGATAGAGGATAAATGATAGATGATAGAGAGATAAATGAGAGATGATAGACAGATAAATAAGAGATGATAGATAGATAAATGAGAGATGATAGAGGATAAATGATAGATGATAGAGAGATAAATAAGAGATGATAGATAGATAAATGAGAGATGATAGATAGATAAATGAGAGATGATAGATAGATAAACGAGAGACGACAATAGATAGATAAACGAGAGATGACAGATACATAAATGAGATGGTAATGAGAAATGAGATGATCGATAGATAAACGAGAGATCATAGAGGATAAATGATAGATGATAGAGAGATAAATGAGAGATGATAGATAGATAAACGGACAGATACATAAATGAGATGGTAATGAGAAATAAGATGATCGATAGATAAACGAGAGATGATAGAGGATAAATGATAGATGATAGAGAGATAAATGAGAGATGATAGACAGATAAATAAGAGATGATAGATAGATAAATGAGAGATGATAGATAGATAAACGAGAGATGACAGATACATAAATGAGATGGTAATGAGAAATGAGATGATCGATAGATAAACGAGAGATGATAGAGGATAAATGATAGATGATAGAGAGATAAATGAGAGATGATAGATAGATAAATGAGAGATGACAGATACATAAATGAGATGGTAATGAGAAATGAGATGATCGATAGATAAACGAGAGATGATAGAGGATAAATGATAGATGATAGAGAGATAAATGAGAGATGATAGATAGATAGATGACAGATACATAAATGAGATGGTAATGAGAAATGAGATGGTCAATAGATAAACGAGAGATAGATAAATGTCAGATGATCAATTACTTGGAAAACAAATTGCTCCCCATGAGCGATAACAGCATTCGATTGAATTTCACGAATCTCCCACGCAACGATAAAATGCACTATTGGGCCACAACTGAAAAAATGGACAACAAGCGATTGAAATGCGTCCTATTGTATCGAGAAGACATTTCATTACCTGGTCGCTCCTTCTTTATCTAGTTTCTTAGTAGAATTGAATTGGGAAGCTCCGAGGGATTTCGAAGCTTGACGTTCTGCGTCGACGGATCGAACGACTTGGAAGATTCTCAATGGGAGAGATGTTGGAATTGTATTCGTTGATGAAGATGCCAGAGATTCCCATCTTTTGAGTGGGACTGTCCCAAAGGGCTTGCATGTGTATAGAAGCTGGACTGATTTCTCAAATGGAATGGTAACATCACCATTGGAATCACCATTTACGTTCTGCGTCAAACTTGTCAATTGAAGAGGGGTAAACTTCATCTCTGTCGACGAGTTCATCTGACTATCTGGGTAGGACAGCAATCCCTCAGCTCTTGTTATTTTCAGGGAAACATCTGGCTCTCTGTCGCGTTTCAAAACGCCTCCACGCTCGACAATTTCAGATGACTGTTTCCTTGTCGATGTCCCAAAATGCTCAGATCGTATTTGATTTTCCAACTGGCAAACGGCGATGTAACGCCCGGACTCGCTCCAGCTTGCGTGATGTCCCCAGTGCGCCAGAATACCAGGAACGACGGAAAGTTGCTTCTCGATGAGGATCCACTTGCGAGGCGCTTGAATGGAGTGAGTCGGACGCCCCCCTGACTGATTGAGTGATTCGTCTCTGAGACTTGACGACGTCGCAGACCCAGTTAAGGATACTTGAGGAGTAGGATGGCGACTTGGCAAGGATTCTGCCAAAAGACAAAACCCGACTGTCTGAGTCCCAATTGCCGACCTTGAAGAATGAATGTGTCAAAGAAGTTATTAGCACGAACAGAACAAAGTTGGCAGACTCACCCCCTTAGAATAACGGGAATATCAATTTGAGCACCAGGCGCTAGAAAGCAAGTCGAAGTCCATAAGTGTGAATCAGCCGTCGACGACAAAATAGAATCCTTGAAGAAAACAAACTGTTTGGGTGAAACTGCTAGACGAATCTTCGTAATTGGGATTGCTCCGATGTTATGAAGAGTCAGAACTGTTGAAGCCGTTCTTTGTCCTGTAAGAGATGTTTGAGTTATGGAATACAATTTCTTGTATTCAATAGACAATCAGAGCAACGAGCTTACCGAGGACGAGAGATTCATTTGGCCAATCAGAGAAGCGATATCCGATTCTTGGTAGATCCGATGAAATATCAAGAGACAAGCGTTGATCACTCGAAAATTGAACCATTAAGCGAGCGCGTTCAATCGATTGTGATGCGAGTTGAGAAAGAAGAATTGCTTGTCGACTGAGAGACGCTTCTGATACAAGATTAGATTGATAAACCGTTTTGTCTTCTGCTGGTTGGTACTCATCAGAAGTGGGAGATAATGGTCCTTCTAGTGTCTGATTAGAGAGTAGTGAAAATAATGGGTTGGAAGAATGCAAGCGACCGGGTAGAATTGATTGAATGAAACCTGATGGAACAGATTCGGGATTTGAATTCATTTCAGCGGCGACAACATCCTTCACTTGGAGACGCTTTCCGGAAAGAAGAATCGGTTTGTACGCCTGAATACGAGATAAAGGAGTGAAAGACCAGATGGGAAACTGTTTGTTATTCAAAATTGTTTTTATCAATGATGGATTGATGAATCAGCGCGTACCGGAAGAGATCCATAAAGATCCCAACGAAACCCAAAAATGAACAATCGACCGCGACGCTTTGGAACAACATGAACCCTCACGAGTTTGGTCTCGCCTGCTTCAAATCGAACATGCTGAAGTAGAAACTCGATTGTATTCGGATCTTGTTCAATAACACAAGGATCATTCAAGAGTTGAAATCGATCTATAGAACTCAAGTCTCCATGTTCGGGTTCTATCAGCCTTCCATATGCGCCGAAATTGCTGCATTCCAGTGGCAGTTGAAGAGGGTTGCTGAATTCAACTTCTATTGCAATCAAACTTTCCGCAGAAACGACTCGTCTTAGAAGTCCTCCGAGTTCATTCAATGGCATGCGATGAAATTGGGACAAGGAAGGGGATGTTCCGGCGTCAACTGTCCGGGTTGGCGTCCTATTCTTGTCCAACCGCCTTGACAACCAAACAAGCTCTCTCTGTTCGCTGAGGGTGGGGGAGATGTTTAGCGATTCAGTTAAAAGTTGCCAAGGACACTCTTCAAAAGAAACGACAGAGGAATAACAACATGTGAAATGAGGAGACTCAACGGTTGAATAATTTGTACTTCACAACATCAGAGGGTAGAAGGATAGAACACAGTAAACAGAAGAGATATGTACCAAACACATCAACAATTACCTCGTCTGTATGTGTGAAATCCAGAATCGTCGCTCTCAGGCGGTTCATCTCCTTCGATGATGACTGCGAGCTGAGACACATTCTGAGAAGCAGAAGGGGAGGAAGACTCAACAAGTCAATTGAGATGATGATATATTCTTGGAATATCGCGAATAGACAAATCATCCAGGAGTCTCGTTGGTAGTAACGACGTACGATCACAGCTGGGATATTGAGTTCGAAACGGAGGCTCTTGAGTGCTTGAAGCGATTTCATGGAGTTTGCACGTTGAGAGAGAAACGAATCAATTTGTTGAAACCAAGTCTTGTATACGAATAGAAATTCTTTCAGGTACGTCGTTTCCCTACTTGCCGTTGTCGCAACTGAAGACAAGGAGAAGAAAATCCTTCAGGTTCTCACATTGGAACAGAAATTGTGAATGCGTACGTTTTCGCAAAACTCCAAGAGGTTGCGGTGTTGCAGTGATGGCAAGCGATTGGGGCTCAGATTGCAGATGATGGAGCGGCGGAACAAGCGCTGAGATCGGATATGATGAGGACAGCTGGGAAGACGAAGTGCCAGAAAGCGATTTGGAAACGCTATCGAATTGCGGACACATGGATTGAAGCACGAGACCATTTAATAAGTTGAGAAATAACAGAAGTGAATCTCCATAAAATCCTAAACCAAATGTTTGTCTTGCTGATGCAAAAAGCAGGTGATCATTCATAAACCTCCACTTCGAGTCTCCGAGCGATCCCATCACTACTGAGTAGCAACGGAGAGCGTGTCTCTTCAAACCTAAAAAAAAGGAAAAAAATCGAAGAACAAGAGACAACCAAGGAAAAACCAAGAGTTGGGATCGATGGGTGGAAATTTACTTACCAGACTTATTGAATGTATGGCCACCAAGTATCAAAAAAAGTTGCATTTTTCTTGAAAAGCGCATTCCCGAAAGTTCAAAACAAAGAGCTGCTTGTTCGAGTAAAAGTCCAGCTCGAATGGAACAGGATCTCATCTGATTTAAAAGAGAAATAAATGTTGCAAAAAATAGTCTCCACTCACCCAAAGTTGTCTCTGAGTTGTTTCTGATTCTGTACTTGCTGGACAAAGACCTGGATAAGACTCTTGGGAGATGATATCGCAACTCAATCGGTCAAATTTGAGAGCTGCGTCTTTCCCATGAAGAACGGGATCAATACAGATCAACGCACGACATCCGTATATTTGCGATCTCAGTGCCCACCGTATAGACGTTGACTCAAGATACGACGATAGAGATTGATTGAATGCCGACTCGATATCATTTCTGGATCCATTCGAGAGCATCAGAGAAATTCCAAGCATTTCTGAAGCACTTGCTGATCAAACAGAGAACAATGAATTCAAGAAACAATCAGTAGAAGGAGGTTCTTCGATCTAATCTCACCAGCATGCTTCGTTGCCCTTAAGTGACGAAATTCATTTGCAGTACTTCTATAGACACTCGCTGCTTGCGCGTAATCCCCAAGTAGAAACAGAAGGTCCCCAAACGAACGTCCTTGAATTTCGATCGACTAAAAGAAAAGGAAAGAATTAAAAAACAAAAAAGGATTCAATCAAAGAAGCGGAGAGACAGAACACTAGAACCATTAGAGAGATTGGATTTCATGAGATCACCTGGGATCCTCCTTCTCCACTACTCTTGCGCTTTTTCGGGGGATTCTCCTCAGCAGCTGTAGATCCTCCCCACAGGAAGTCAGCTGTAGTATCAAGTGCGGACTCAGCGAACCCCGCTGAAGTGCTCCCGTTCCGTGTACGTCGTCCGCCCCAGAGACTTCGAAGATGGGAGCGAATACTCTTGCGATGGAGTGTGAGATGATCATTCAAACGTTTCACAGATTTTTCCATGAAGGGAACCAACGAGCGTGTGATAACGGTGTGAACAACAGCCTGAATACTGTCGAAGTGCGAGGCGATGACCTTGTCGACCGCTCCGCTGGTTGACGTGTACGCCGCTCCAGGCGTCCGGAGAAGAAGAACGTGACAGCTGCTCGGAGGGAAGGCGGAACAGACGGAGGCGAAAGCGGTCGAAACCGTTCTGTCGTCGTCCGGTTCTGGACGTGCGCCGGACGGGTGGACGAGGAGGTACGCGCGGACGGCATTCGACTCGAGAAGCTGCTGACGGCAGGCTGGGGTGAGATTTTTCGGTGCTGTTAATTCCTCGAACGCCGCGACGGGATCGACATCTCTAGTTGATGCAATTAAAACAAATCCAAGAGGTAAGCTTAACGATTCAATTTCAGTAAATTCGAGTGAACGACATAATTGTTCCATCCAAGCGTCCCACCAGAGGCAAGGGACTTTGGATGCTGACGAGATGAGGGTTGAATCTTGTGGAGTATGAAGATACAGTTTGTCGTAAATCTGTGCTTCAGTCTCCACGCCAGTGAAAAGAGGTTTGGAAGGAGTTGCCATGGTTGATGTCGAGGGTGGGATGCTTGACGAGGGTGGAAAAGAGGAGGCTTTGAGATACGTGTCAGATGCTCGAAGGACTGCATGGGGATACGCAGAAGAGACATGAGAGATCGTTCCGATTGGAGGAAACTGAGGGGAGGAAGATTCTGGCGAAGAAGAAGTTGTTGAACAAGAGGAGAAGGCTGAAGATCTATTTTGATCAACGAGAGTGATTGAGGATCGAGTCGAAGAAGGTTGGGTGGAAACGATTCGTCTGCTGCTGAATGGATGCAATCGGTTGATGACACGTAAAGCTTCTAAACTTGGGACATGATCCTCTATCGATTTGATCAATCTTGTGTCCGCGACACTCGATGGCATTCGAACGCAATCACGCCCATCGCAGAAACGCACGGGAAAGTAATCAAGAACTCGAGTTTTTTCCAAGACTTTCACTGTAACATTTTTGGGACATCCTTCGACTTGTCTGTCATTCTGAGGATTTGGCCCTGGGAGAGAACCGAACGGCTGAAGTAGCGATGAGAATGTCGCATGACTTTCATGCGAACCACAAGCCCGTTGCAAATCCCTTTGTGCTTCTTCTGTTGCTAAAACAGCGATTAGGGGCGCATGAAGTCGGAGTATCCATTCACGATAACCTTCTCTTGTCAAAGGAAGAACAAAGGAGTTGTCATTTATGGTCGTCATGGTCCTCGTTATGAAATATTCCTCTCTCGAGTTCTTATAAACGTCATCAATGAGGACCTCCCAGGTTTCCCCACATGAATTGAGGTGCAACGATCAATAAATTACAAAGATTAGTCCCGACCATATTTCAACAGATCAGGTTCAGATTTTCCAAACGTTGCACACAGGTGTTGAAAGGGACAATGCTCTGGCCATCCAGCGCAGATGAGAACAAGTCGAAGAAAAGATGGATGTGCCGTCCGTCTGACGTTCCCTTGTTCTAGTTACTTCCGAGATTATCCACCAGTTGCATAGGTCCTTCCCAAAATGCAGAAATCCGTTCGCGGGGTGGATCCAGGGCTGATTGAGCTCACAATACCACCCATCACATCATCGGTGACGTCCACTTCCCAACAACCAAAGTTGCGCAGTCGATGTTGGACGAAGTTCATTCGTTTCTTCTCCTTTTGTGGACGGCCCACAGCAGACGACTTGCGCTGGCCCGTTCAGGTGGGCGCCGCTGCAGCCCTGACATCGTTCTTCTGCACGTTTTTTCCCCCTGGAGCGCATTTCTTTGGCAGTCCTGGTGTGATCGGAACGGTGATTTGTGTGAGTCGATGTGATTGCTTGTATCAGTTGAACTAGAAGGAGTAACCAAAATTCGATGGCACTTGCATTTTCAGGTTGCAGCGATTGATAAAACAACGGGAGCCTCTTTGAAGCGAAGCTGGCTGATGTCTTTATTCGGAATTGTATTCTCATGTTTTGCTTTTGGAGTGAGTTTGATCATTTTTATGCAAATTGTGTTTGTGTCTCGCAGCTGTTCGCGGCATCTTCAGCGATTTCGGGAGGACCAAATGGACCCGCAATGCCTTATCTTATTGCGCTTTCATCATCAATCATCATCATACCTCTCACTTACATTCGACACGCCCAGCCAACATTTAATATCGGAATCAACTTTGGAGCAACAACGGCAGAGACAGTATTATTGGGGACGTATGCTTCTGCTGAGCAAGGGTACACTCACTTCTCGTTCGCCTATGCTCGAGCCCTTTCAACGGTTGTTGGCGCAGTGTGCTCAGGTATGACACTGAACAGCTAATTTCATCAATGAAACTGTTTGCTCAGGACTCTCCTCTCAATTTGTTATGCGAAAGGCTGCTAGGTACATCGTTGGTGTTCGTCTATATCTTTGTGGGACTCTTTATGTCTTTGTGCGGCTCTTTCTATCTTTGTGACACGTGATTGTATTTCAGGCCAACGTGCGCAGATAGTTTAGGAAAAATTCTTAAAAGTATCGGAGATGTTTTAGAGAAGCTATCAGCGACCCTGAGATCTGACGTCACGAGCACCGCTTTCAGTCAATCAGCTCTCACTTCATTCTCTCTGCGATCAACTCCAAGTTTCGTCATCGGACAAGAACAAGAAAATTGTGAGCGACTGATTACCGGAATTCAAGAAGCTCAAGATTTATTAGCGAAGCAAAAAGATCTGATCGAATCTGCACAGCAAGAAATCAGTTATTCGCGCCCCCATCGATTCCCGGTTGTTGAATACTCAGGCAAGTTGTTCTTGTGTAGAACAATTACTTGATCCTGGATTACCCGGAGATAGGGTTGATGGAATAGCTGTCTGTACGACATTGATCCATTCATGAATGACAGTGTGTTGATTGATGGCAATTATTCGCTCTTCATTTGCAGCGTTGTTGAATGAAATTCGAAGTTTGTTCTTTTATGTGGCTTCGCTTGTCTTCGCGTTGAATTTGCGAGTTTCATCAGAAAAGGAAAGGCTTCATTTTGAGAGACGTTCCTCTGAAAGAACTCCACAAGTCCCAAGAGAAAAATCTCTTCCTCCGTCGCGCTTCATGCGACGAATCCTCAGCGACGATCTCAAGGTTCCATCAATCAGCGCGGCTCTCTTGGGAGAAGATTTAATGGAGGCAGACTTGCTAACGTGTCGCGACGCATCAATGATCTCATCTGTCGCTAAACATCTAGCAAAGGCAATCAACGCTGTTGCCGCGTGTCTGAAAGGAAGACATCGCATAGATCCAGTCGTTAGATTAGAAATTGGAAAAGCGACAAAATGCATCATGGAGATGAATGCAGTTCGGCAACAGCAACGATGTGCGTTTTCCGAGATTTTGATGGCGTGCCTGATTGCCACACATCAGGGAACGCCATCCAGTGATCAAGATCTCGACTTCCGTACTGCGATTGGAATCTCGTCGTATTCGTTTCTCAAACTTCCATCTTCGGATCAAATTGCTTATTGGGATTTGTATTGGCTTGAGCGTGATCGTATCTCGATTTCGAGCGCAACATTGACCACGATGAAAGACACTCTCCTGAATCTGTGTGTTCTTGTTGGTAAGAAAATCAGTCTATTTGGAATGATTGCAGCACATTTGGAAAGATCTCATCTGCGATCTTCATATCTCTGTCTTTTATTGATTGCTTGTTGTCACATCTCTGTCTTTTAGTTGATCATATCTCTGTCTTTTATTGATGATTGTTGATAGTTTGATCATATCTCTGTCTTTTATTGATGATTGTTGATAGTTTGATCATATCTCTGTCTTTTGTTGATGATTGTTGATAGTTTGATTATCAATAAATGATTCCTTGTTTTCAGACGAATTCGTGGACACCAAGCCACTACGCGCGGGTGCGACGGTCTTCCGATTAGTTCCATGAGTCCCGCAAAGAGACAGTTTTAAAAAGGATTGAAACGGCAGAGAACTTTCCAGAGCTTTTTAAAACGGAAACTCTCAAGTGATTTTTTCAATCTTTAATCTGTTTTACCTTGACAGTGAAATGTTTTCAAGAATTCTTCTCCAAATCATGGGACCACTCCCATTTCTTTTAAATGGAGGCCAGTCCGCTTGAAATTATTGTTGTGGTAACACTGGGATCCTTCTCGCTGGGATCCTTTTCAATGTTTGTTGAGGATCGACGACGGCGTGGCACAGTGCTGCAGCGAATCTGAGAGGACAAATAAAGATGCGCTTCTCAAACAAATATATATAAATATGTAAATATATGAAGAATTTATATGTAAATATAAACATCTTGGAATGCTCACAATCGCAAGACTCATTGAAAGAAGTAACAGAAGTGTTCCAGCGACCGACAGATGAATTCCGACACGAATCTGAAAGATCCAGTGCAAACGACGCATCGATGAAGAACGGACCAGATCGGAGTTAATCCCATAACAGACGCTTTTCACAAGGGATTCAACAGAATCAGGTAATCCGTCTAAACGGAAATATAAGAAGTATGAAAATCAAAATCGCTTACCACAAGAACTTTTACTGATCGCATCATCAAGTCGTTCTGCGATTTCTGGCCGAATAAAGTCAATTGAAACCGTGATGATGATTTGCGTACCTTGTCCTGATTTTTGAGACGCTCTAAAACTATGCTTCAATCCATGGGAACTCAAGATGGACGAATCTATTGAAGGTGTCAAAAAGTCGAACTACAAAGAAGAACGATCGATGTCCAAAATAAAAATAAATCTTCCTTCTATTGATCATTTACATCAGATTGCAATTTCCTACGAATTGGAAGAACACGACTCCTAAAAAGATCTTTGTAAGAACAATCTTGAAATGGTTGATCGAATCTCGAACAATCGAAGGATTTGACCCAATCGGAAGAAGTTCCCTGAAAAGATGAATGTCATTGGAGTACTCAACCATAAATTACCAATTTTGTATACAGCCATCCAATTCCATTTTCAATTTGAATTAGTTTTTCGGCATTAGAAATGTGATCCTCAGAATCCTGAGACATGAGATGTGTTAATGCGAATATCCGTCTACTAAAAGAGTTTGTAGATAATCAGAGTAACTCATAATCGCGTAATTTCTTAATTGACGTCTTACGACCAATTGGCCTTCAACGCGGGAAATTTCTGATCTAAGCACTTTGCTGAGATATTGTATTCCATTTAATTCCGTAGTTTCATTTTCGGGCGGCAATTGATGATTATAAGGGGAAAGTCTTCTCAGTCTTTGATCTGAGATCCAATTCGAATATGATTGAAGCGAATTAGAGACCGATGAATCTAATGACGATAAAAATGTGAAAATGTCATTTGGAATATCTTCCTTGGTTTGTAGGACGTCTTGTTCAGGTTGAAGAATTTCTTGTAGGGGAGGTGGAACTTCTGGAGTCTCAACCTGCTTGATTTGAATACCAGAGAACATGAATTCCTGAATCGTGTAGAGCCTGGCGATTTGATTTTTCTAATGATGGAAGCAAATACAAAGAATGACAAATGGTGCAAAAATAACGGATATGGATCGGTGGTCACCTTTTTCAATTCGTCGCGATCGAAAACGTAGAAGGGCGAGAGAGCGGCTATTGAATTGACAACGCTATATCCATCAAGAACAGCATCTTCGATTTGATTATTTTTATTGAATTCTTCATCTAGATGCTCAAACCTTGAAGGAGGGACAGAATGAATCGTGCTCATCTGAGACGAATGCTGCACAGTGATGGCTCACAGTTGGAGTGCTTGTCTGACTTTCAGCTGAATGTTTTCAATCTCCTCTTGAGTGATTGGGGCAAAAACAGGCAGCAAAGCCTTATCGGATCCACTCGAGTAGCACTGATACACACACAGCGGATCTCCATGAGTTCATCGGATCTGAGACCTACGGTAGCGAAGGCCCGACGGACGTTCTCAGGGATTTCGAATCCTTCGGGTAAGGAGCTCAAGCCATTCTCTTGGAGAACAACGTCATCGATATAATCGCAGGTATCAAGAAGTAGTGCTCCTGAAGGAATAAGTACCCCGCCAAAAAAAAGGCCTGATGCGCACACAATTATCGAGAATGACGAATACTTCGAATTTTAGGATGCAAGAATATAATTTGAGCCTACAGTAGATTGCAAGCAAGAATGTTGTGACAAGTGCGATGGATATCCTGTCACGCTTAGCAAAGAAGGGCGTTAATCCCACAAGCAGTGCTGATAAAGAACGGGCGTGAGAGTGAATCAGGGAAGGTCGAACTAACTCGAAGCTGTCAAACAAAGAACTGCCGCAGCCGATATAACAATAAAATGATGGGAAATAGATGAAGCTGTTCTTGCCTAAAAACAATATTGAGAAAACGAAATGAGGGCAACCTCACCGTACTGGCGCTAATATTGACAGTTCGCTCTCCCATCGCAGCTGCTGAAGTGCCAATCTGTCCCAATTTCTCGTCCGCACTTTTTAGAGCATCTAATAAATTACGATTGTCCACGAATGCCGCAATTTCTTTTTTCGCTTCAAAGAATTGTTTGTAAAGAGTTTCATTAGCCTAAGCGTGATGAAGCATGATCTATAGATGCATTGACTCAAAGAGACGTCATCATTATTCTAAGAGAGACAGTTTTAATTACCTTTTTGAATTCTTCGTTGACCTTCTCGCCGATCAGTTCTGAATAGTTTCCAATCAAATTAATATGAAAACTCGGAGCACCAATTCCAGTGATCGGAATCTCATTCATGGTTCCTGAAAGACTTCGGTCAATGCGATCCAGCTGAGAATTAAACCGTTTTAGAAGTTTTTTTGGATCATCTTCAGCTTGAGGCGGTTCTGGACTCATAAATGAAAGTGGAGTTAAATTTCTTGAATTTCGGGTGATATTTAGAAGTTCGGTAAAGCCTTGCCGTATTGAAGTGACATCTACAAAAAATGAAACCCAGACATTCTATTTTTTCAAATTCAGAAATACATTCGTTGATTGTTCTTTCCAACTTGTCGAAATCTCGATGAGCAATCGCCACAAATGATTGATTTCCCTTGGGATTCGTTTTCAGATACAATTGTCGGGCACTACGAATTCGGAAGCAAGAGATATTTCATGAAATTCCATTGGGATGATGACTCGTTCACTTACATCTCTTCTAAGCTACGCAACCCGCCGAATGACGGAGGCCCTTTATCACTTTCAATTCCAAAAATCAAAGAATCATGAAGTCGAGCCACGTTGCAGATAGAACGCTTGACGCTACGATCACAATAAGAATTGACAAGAAGAGAGACGAATTACCTTTTTTGGATCTTATGGGAATCAGAAATGAGGAACGCTAAACAAATGATAAGACCTAACGAACAAAACGTTACGGAAACGAAGGAGCCACAACGGAGAGATGGACAGTAAGATCGCCGAACACGAAGCGTTGGCTTCCTCGTTGAAAAATATGTCCATACTGGACACAGCAACAACAACGCAATGGAAATCACCAAAGGGGCAAGAGCAAGATCGAGAGAATGGAGCGCAGAACTGAACAACGATGTGGTGCTGATAACAGAGCCTTCAGAGGAAAGATCTGTTGAAACAAGAGGAGTGAATGGAGTGGCTGTATGGAATGATGAACCACCTCCAGAGATTTTTGAAATAATCAGTTTTGGGACAAGCCGCCGATCTACAGAGACTTCAAAAAACATAAGTGATGCTGTTGAAGATCCGAAGTACCTCTTCTCCACCTCAAAGCATCCAAAGACCTCTCTTCATATTCTAGTAATCCATCTGACGGGAGAAAAAAGAATGTTGAAATCCAACTATCATGTGATTGCTTCCTGTGGGGTGAATGTTGTCATCCCTACCAACAAATTCGGCACAAAAATCACGTGAAAGTCGGGAAGGCAACATACTAATCGATACAAAGTTAAAACCAATTATGAGAGTCTGATGCTGTGGTGAGATTCCGTCGACTCATCCCCAGTCACCAACACATGTACACAGAAGGCCTACTGTAAAGGAGCAATTAAAGACTTGTCTTGAAACGTCAAAAAGATGGTCGCAGCGCAAAGGCACTCTAAGCGCAGTTACAAGAAAACAAGTCATTGGAAAATAGTCCCTTTCGAAGCTCCTATTTTGACCCTCGTTGCATTTATTCCTCTTGCTATCTTGCTGCTCAGTTCTTATTTGGAGCTTCTACCACAAAATCTATTCTCAGACATTCTGACTTTAAAGCGCATTATCATCATCACATTGGCAATCCACGCCATTGAAGCAGTCTGGATGTAAGCGACAGTGACACCAAATAGTGATTATTTGTTCTTCTCCAGATTCTTCTGGGGCAAATCTTACAAGTATTCCGATGATGATAGAACAATCTGGGCGATGCAAGCTCTGGTGTTGGGGTTTCCTGCGCTAGTCGCATTTTACCGTATGACCAGGCGCAAACTTCCAAAGGCACAATAAGCAAGAAGCAGCCCCTGTTTCATGGTCCATAAGCAACCAGCCCCTATCGACCTCATGGAACCCACAGCAGTCGCCACTTGTATAACCAGCGTAGGGCATGTGACTACAGTAATTTAGTCCCGGATCATGTATTGCTTAATCAGCGGTGTTTTTGATGTGGTGAATTGTTCAAACCTTCAATTGAAAGTGAAAATCTGCACGATCTTATGCGTTGCTCATCAGGCTTGTCCTGTTCTGATGAGATGAAGAATGAAAAACAACAATCGACTTACGACCTTTTTGAAGAATTTCAAAATGATGAAATCAAAAAATTTTCTGTTTTTGAGTCAAAACAATCAGTTGAATCATCATCTGGATCTCTGAGTCCGCCATTTTCAAGACCTTCTCATAAAGAGTCCCAACGCCGTCTTCGTCCGCACGAAAGGTCTGAAACATTTGTGAAACGGCGTTTCGTCATCCATGAATCATTTACGACGCCAGCACCTTCTCCAATCAAACTTGATTCCCTTCTTCTTCCTGAAGTTCTTCCGACGAATGAGAACGATGCGATTGATGATGAAGAAGAACTTGTGGATAAAGAAATGATTGAAGATATTGAAGATATTGAAGAAGATCTTTTACAAAATTTTGATGATATCGAACAACCGTCATTGTCTATCAACAAATCGAATCGTCTTTTGTCTCTTCCCAGAGATTTATTGATTTCGATTTTGTCGTTTCTATCGAGTTGTGAGATCGTTCAAACAGCTCAATTGATTTGTTCCGATTTCACAATTGTAGGACGAGAGGACTCTTTATGGCAACGATGCTTCTTCAGGGATTTTCCGACTGACTTCTCTCTTCCAACTGATCGGAAAGTGCGGTGGCTGAAACTCTATCAAAGAAGGTCTGACAAAAAGCTAACGGACAAATATTCAGACGAGCCTCAACATTTGCAACAACTGTTTTTACAAATGGAGACCGCACTCGATTGTTTGGATGCTGCTGATGAGACGGTTCCTACCTCGCTCCTGTCCAATCAATCATCTGATGGCCCCACGGATCTGTTCATAAGAACTGCTTTGATGCGATGGCATCTCTCCAATCCGGATTCTCCCGTAAGTTCAGGAGATTCATGTGGTTGTTGAATTTTGATGTTTATTGAAGGCGCCTTCCCCGGACAGTGAAAGGAAACACCCTCCGTTTTCAAGTCCTGACGGTTCAACCCAATCCTCTCCACTTGCACACGATTGCGTCACAAATAAATGCAAATTCGATGAACTCGGTCGAGGATTGTCCATCTGTCGCAGCACCGGTAGGCCATTGAAACTTGTCAGATGTCCCGATGTCCCAAATAATTCAGGAATTTTCCATCTTTGTTTCGGTCAATCGTCATGTCCCAAAGCTGTGGCTTCGGAAGAAGATTCTAGCATGTTCGTTTGTCCCATCAGCGGACGCGTTTTATTTCCACAACGCTACGACTGGCGGACAATCAAGAGAAGAGTAAAGATTTCAGGAAATAGAAGTGATGAGTCGAATTTGACGGATGTTTACGACAGCGTGATGATTCACAATAAGTGAGAGTCGTTGAGTTGTACACGTGGAAGTCGGAGTGTTGGCATCATTAGGTTTTCATTTGAAAGTTTATTTAAGAGTCTATTTATCTAAGAGTTTAGATGATGGAAGTGATCGTGTTGTCTTTGGCATCTCGTTTTATGGATCTCGTTTGTTTCAGATCGTGTGGAGCAGAAGAAGAGACACAGGAATCTTGGCCTCTCACAAAACCCAAACGCGAAGGAAGATTTTGTTTCGCTGAGCCAGAAGAATCCGGAGCGACAGAAGATGATTATTATGGTTGGGGATTTTATGGTCGATGCTTCACTGAAGGTATGAAGAACAAGATTTGTATCTTCATATTTGTATCTTCATATTTGTATCTTCATATTTGTATCTTCATCATGTTGATTTTCAGGTTATGAATGTTCGAATCAAAAGGAATATGAAAAGTATGCGATTTCATTTTAAACGGTTTTTAAATTTCCATCTCTTAGAATGAAAAACTGGAAATATTCGGGAAGATGAAGATCTAGAGATGATGATTTGATCTGTCCCAAGGGAGATAAATATCTATCCCAAGGTCTAGAGATGGATATCTATCCCAAGGTCTAGAGATGGATATCTATCCCAAGGGCTGGACAGATTTCTTGGACGATCGACTAGCAGCTCTATGTTTGCTTAAATAGGAGTCCGTCAAGCTTGGACGTTCGATTTGCCACGCCATTTCGATCTAAAATGAAATTGGGACATTAAACACTCCAAATCGCAAATTACCTTCTCCAAGGTTTCTGTCCTCCAAAATGGCTCAAAATTTAAAAAAACTCCAGGAACCATTTCAAGGTTCACAGGCCTCTTTCTCAACTTCGCTAGTTCGGCTGAGACTGTTTCTCCCTGCAAGGGGAGTCGATCAGAACTGACTCCAAACAAAGATTTCGCCCAAGCAACTGGATTGAGTTTGGGACCACTTCTTGATTTGTCGACTTCACCGTCGCTTGTATTGTCATCGACGCTTTTTTCTTGGGATTCTCTCTCGACTGTTTCTTTCTTAATTTTTCTCTCAGCAACTTGAGGATGCTCCAGCCTCAGACTTTGTGCACGAACTTTGTCCATCCAGCTCAGCGAGTCAGAGAGCATCTTAGCCGCTGCAATCATCGCAGCAGCCTGAGAAGAATTCAAACTCTCTTCACACTTCCTGAACACAACAGATTCACGATTTTTTGTAATGCGAATCCAGTGACTCACTTACGATTTCAAATTCCCATCCGATCGACTCCTCGACTTCTTATTCTTCTTGGCCGTTCCCATTTCAGTCACAGTAGGAGCGCAGTGTGGGGTCACCCCTTTATCTTTTCAACATGACACAACAGCAATCAAGCTCAGACGTATGAGCTGCAAGCGGGATTGATCCCACATTGAAAACATGGGAAACAAATCAAGAACTTGAACCAGAAGCCACAGAAATATCAAAAATTATAGAAATTGTGGAAATGATTGGAGCAAAGAGGCTGAGCCACTTCTGAGCAAGCACCCAGAGTGCGCTACCGAGCCTTTCAGTCGCGTCCGTAGTATCCGGCGCCTCCTTGCTGGATAACAACCTAGAAGATGACCACCACAACGTGGTGTACGCTCTCTACTCGTGGCAACGCCAATCTTGCACTAGGCCAATGGCGGCCACCTCAACGGATTGCGCAAACGACAAAGGTGGAGGAAATCCAAGATTTTCTGCGAAGCCTAACACACCAGTAACGTCGACCAGCAACTCGGAAGTTGACCGAGGAAGAGAAGATGATGTCATTGGACCTGTGTTTCGAAACACGTGAGTCAATCAGACTGGCTAATATTCTAATGTTTATGATTCTCAGAGAGGAAGGCAACTATAGAAATTCGAAGTGCTTTGTCCAGAAGAGCTTCATGATTGCTTAAGGGTTTGACAAGCCAGCGACCATTATGGAATGGTTAGATATGGATGCCTTATCACGTGTGGAAAAGGTGTCTAGAATTCTTGTGCAGAAGTTGGAGATTCAGTTCTTGTTTTTTTCTTTGTTTGAAACCAAATGTCTAACCCCACTTGTATGGGCAAGTCAGTTTTGATTCGTTGCTCGAAGCAGCTTTTCAATCTTATGCGGCCATGAATTTGCTTAACTGGCATTGAAGACATGGCAGACGATATTGCGAATGTTTTCAGGAACTCAAGAATTGGAACTCAGTCTTCTTACTCCTGAAAAGAAACGGACAGACTTCCAGGCTTTTGCAGCACAAAGGGCCTTGGAGGAGAAGTACATGAATATAACAGAGTAGAGAATCCATCTTAGAAAAAAAAAGGAGCAACACTGGAATGGTATTTACTATGATGCCCAACGACCGCTTGATCCATGGAATATCCAGGAATTATTCGCGCCTCAAATTGAAATAGTGCTGGTTCAGCAAAGAGGGACTGTTATGGATGAATCTATCAAGCCGGCCACTATGACTCATGAATGGAGCTTGATACCCCCTGGAAACAAGATACCTTTGGCTGTAGAAGCGGACACCTCAAACGGGATTGTCATAAGAAAGGTCGCTGTCAAGTCTGCAAGGTGGGGGATACCGCACGACGAATACTGGCCCATCCGACGCAAAAACGGGCCAGTGTTGATGCGGGGTTTGACAACACAACCGAATCAAGGCAGGAGGCATTGTTCTGTCATGGTCCTGACCAACTTGGCTCTGTACAAGGAGTCGTTGGATATCGGCAACAGAGCAGAAGAAACAACGAGCAACTGTCCTCTTCCTCATTATCGTATTAGTTTACTTCCAAGACTTCTCGTTTCAATGCGTGTCTTCTTTTGCAAAGACGGATCTTCAATCTGTCTCTTGAATATCTTTCGTAGTGGCGATCTATCACATCAACAGATTCATTGATTCAATCTGTACTGTCAGCATCACGAAACACAACATACGACCACTGAATTACAGAAACCTGAGAGTGATCCAACCCGAAACATATTAATCAATCTCGCGGAACGTATGGATTCAATGACAAGCATTTCTAATGGGAGTCAAATCTCACAGGTTGCTCTTGCTATGCCATCAATCCCAGAAATCAAAGCTCTTGCTA
>NW_026578604.1:0-30642 GCF_029603195.1 Condylostylus longicornis
TCTCCATTGGGGCTCTTCTTCTTTTTCCCTTTCCAATAGTCAATCTGTCGATCTTACCTTCGCCGTAGTCAATCATCTTCCCTGGCAATTTATTCTCGGTCTCCCATTCTTTGTTGCCACTAATTTTGTTGCCAATTTTTCAGAGAATTACCTCGTCAATCGCCACGGCCCAGTGCAACTCAAATCGCAACTCCAGTCTCTTCTCATATCTTCGTCATCTACAATCAACACACTCACCGCCGAAGAAAGACAAGAGCTCCAACAACGAGTGGATGAAGCATTACAGGCTGTCGAATATCCTGAAATCGTCGATCAACTCTCACCCCTTCTCTTGGAATTTCACGACATCTGGGCCTCCATGCGACCAAGCAAGTGCAAAGTCCTACCACATGTCATTGAACTCTCCTCAACGCGCCCGATTGTCGAACGCCCTCGTCGTTTCTCCGCCGAACAGGTTGAAATTATCAAGAAAGAAGTCGAAATCATGGAAAAAGACGGAATCATCAGGCCATCCTGTTCGCCGTACGCTACGGAAGTCGTCCTGACGCGGAAGAAGAATGGACTCTGGCGCTTTTGTGTTGATTACCGCCAACTCAATAAGGTTACTACATCCGACAAGTACCCGATCCCCCGGATCGCAAGTCTTCTAAATTCTATCCGCGGCAGTAACGTCTTTTGTGCCTTAGATCTTCGTGCTGGGTATTGGAACATTTGCATGGAGCCACGTTGTACCCCGTTTACCGCCTTCCGCACCCCTACAGGTCTTTATGAATTCGTGGTCATGCCTTTCGGCTTAAAGAACGCACCAGCCACATTTCAGCGTGTCATGGATTTCATCCTCCAAGACTTGTTTCCGAAAGGCGTCCTCGTCTACCTGGATGACATCTTGATCCACGGCACCTCCGTCGACGAAGTTTGCAGCACTCTTCGAATTGTTTTGCAACGTTTTCGCCATTTTGGGCTTCGGATGAACATCGTCAAGTCCCAGTTCTTCCATAAATCCCTTCTATATCTAGGTCATATCCTCGCCCATGGCACCATCCGACCAAATCCAAAGAAAGTCGAAGTCCTTTCGCACATCCGCCCACCGACTTCAGTCCCAGAAGTTCGCAAAGTCCTCGGCCTGCTAAGTTATTTCCGCCAGTACATTCCAGCCTTTTCTCACTTTGCCCACCATCTATCAGATCTTTTCAAGTCCAAAGTCGTATTTGAATGGACACCCAACCATCAGTTTGCCCTCGAATTCTGCGCACATCAGTTAGCGACTTCAGTTCTTGTTCTTCCACTTGAAGATGACGATTTCGTTCTCGAGACCGATGCTTCAGACTACGCTGTTGGTGCCATTCTCTCAGTCCGTCGTGATGAAAAGCTCATTCCAGTTGAATTCGCCTCTTGCACCTTAAAAGCTGCTGAACTCCGTTGGCCAACACGAGAAAAAGAGGGCTATGCCATCTTTTGGGCCCTCAACCATTTCGATCATTATCTACGCGGCCGTCACTTTGATCTCTTCACCGATCACCAGTCTCTGCTGTACATGTCGAAGAACAACACCGGAAAACTCGCTCGCTGGTCCTGTCGCTTGGCGGAGTACAATTTCACCCTTCGTCATAAGCCTGGCAAGGAAATGGATCATGTCGATTTCTTTTCACGTTTTATTGTTGATGATTATGACCTTCTTGCCGACAGAATGACCTATCTCCCCTCGGTTCCTTCTTCAATCCCATGTCAACTTTCACCCTCGCAGCTTAGCGCAAATGTCATTGAAATAAGCAACGCTTCACCACCGACACCATCCCTCATTGTTCCAACGCCATTCCCCTCATTTGACGAAATCGTTACCGCACAACGATCCTATGTGCCCAGACCAACTGGCAAGCAATTCTCCACGCGAAACGAGATCATCTTCTACAACCATGGCCTGCTGTGGATCCCACCAGCACTTCGTTCACAGGTTATCGCCGCGTGTCATATTGTTCCACCCTTCCGTCATGCGGGGCATGTGAAAACAGCTAAGACTATTTTGAAAAGTTGTAACTGGCCTAACTTACATCGTGATGTTGCTTCTTTTGTCAGCTCTTGTTTATCTTGTCAACGCTTACGCCCACGAATCGAGCAATATCAAGGCCAGTTCATCCATCAGCCGCCAACAACTTCATTGTTCGAGCAAGTCCATATCGATCACTGGGGCCCTTGTCTTTGGGTCCGCAATCAACCTTACGTTCTCACAATGATCGATCGTCTCAGCCGTTGGTGCGAATGCGTAGTTGTCAAAGATGCAAAGGCCGAAACGACTGCGCGTACGTTTTTGGAGCACTGGGTTTGCCGCTACGGAGTACCCAAGACTGTTGTTTCTGACAAAGGACCCGCATTTTGGTCCGATGTCTTCGATCGGTTGTCCAAGTTGTTAGGTTTCACTCATTTGCGTACCACGTCCCAACATCCCGAAGGCAACAGCTTGATCGAGACATTTCATCGTACCCTAAAGAAGGGCATCGCCTCCATTCATATCGAGAATAAAGACATTCCCTTTTCCACTGCAGTTCAACTGGCCGTCTACGCCTATCGCTCTACAATCCACTTAACCTTGGGCGACTCTCCTGCGTTTATCACCTTGTATTGATCTCCGACCCCCAGTCGAGAATGATTGGCGTTTCCTACGACATGCTGACGACGTTCAGCGGGCTAAGGTCATATCCGAAATCCGATTGCAACAGATTGAACGTGCTCATGCCCAGTTTCTCTACTTGTCCAAGCTTGATCAGCCGGGTCGAACGCACGATTTATTTGAGTTGAATGACATTGTCCTGGTTTCCTTATCCGACAAGGAATTTGCTGCCGCGTCCCGAGTTGAGGGCGACCGCAAAATTGCCCCAAAGTTCAGTCTGCCCGCCCGCGTAATCCATGTTTCGCAGAATGGCAAGTCCGCAATTGTCCGACACTTTGGCTCAGGTCGTACACAAGAAGTCCACATCCAAAATGTCCGTTTCATTACGCTCCCATCATGCCCTATTCTCCGGCAGCAGTGGCAATCAATCGCAACCCAACATGTGGAAAGCACCATCAGTGATCCGGCCAAGAGAGCACAATACTTAGAAGCTTTCTGGACGAGCATTACAGATGCTCAAGAGCCGATCCAACAACGCTTCAAGCGACGCCAGAGTAGGCAACGAGGGCTTGAAGGGGACGATAATCTGATATTCGACATTTTTGCAAGCCTCATGGGCCTACATATGCGTTTGCCTTCATCATAACAGCAAAAAAGCCAGGTGCTGGGATTCGAACTCGCCCCCTTTCGGTCCTACGATCCACGTTCCTACCCCTGCGACAACAGTCAGTTTCTTTCTATCAATTTGGCTGGTAATCCGCTCGAGTTCCAAAAATATCTTGTCCTGTTGTTTTGCCTTTTTCTGTCCCATTTTGGGTGCACCATTTCATTTTTAAATTCAGTCAACCTTCTGGCACAGACTTAACCCCCCCTGTCTTCAACCTCTATTCCGTCGAACCAACCTTCCTCCCAACCTTCGGGAATGAACCCTCTCTACGCCGCCATCATGGTTTTCCTCGCCGGCACACGCCTCGTCTGCCTGGCGTCCTCTTTTTCAGGATGGATCCGCATCGCTCGCACCTTAATTTATTGGGGATCTTACTTAGCCCTCTTCGTATTGTTTTACCTTTCATACACTTGTCCCTCATGTCTCCTCTCTTCTTCTTTCAGTGGTTTCCCCCCTCTCAAGCGCGTTTAGGAGCCGTTTTCCCCTTGGTTCCGTTAGTCCTTGAGGCTCCATTCGGGAGTCTTTCCCGTTTCCTCCCTCATTCCTGTCCCTGTCGCTGTCAGTTGGCGCTGTCTTGTTGGTTTGTTGCGGCCTACAATTCACACCTGACATATTAAAATTGTACAATGTTAATGTTGGACCAAATCAGGTCAAATATTTGAATATATACTTAGGTCGTACTGGGATTTGAACCCAAGTTGCTAGATTCAGAGTCTAAAGTGTTAACCACTACGACCATACAACCAATATCTCTTTCGAATCAGCTCCATCAACCTCCAAAATATCCTTAAATCGATCCCGAACCACATTAAATTTTGCATGCCTAAACCATGTTAATTTATGCATGCCTAAATCAATCCTTATGTTAATTTATGCATGCCTCTTTATTTATACATGCCAACCTTGTTAAATTATGCACCTGACAAATTAAAATTATACAATGTTAATGTTGGACCAAATCAGATCAAATATTTGAATATATATTAGATTGTACTGGGATTTGGCTAGATTCAGAGTCTAGAGTGCTAACCACTACACCATACAACCAATATCTCTTTCGAATCAGCTCCATCAACCTCCAAAAACATCCTTAAATCGATCCAAACCACATTAAATTTTGCATGTCTAAATCAATCTCAACCATGTTAATTTATGCATGCCTAAATCAATACAAAACCTTGCTAAATTATGCACCTGACACATTAAAATTGTACAATGTTAATGTTGGACCAAATCAGGTCAAATTATTTGAATATATATTAGGTCGTACTGGGATTTGAACCCAGGTCGCTAGATTCAGAGTCTAGAGTGCTAACCACTACACCATACAACCAATATCTCTTTCGAATCAGCTCCATCAACCTCCAAAACATCCTTAAATCGATCCCAAACCACATTAAATTTTGCATGCCTAAATCAATCTCAACCATGTTAATTTATGCATGCCTAAATCAATACCAAACCTTGTTAAATTATGCACCTGACATATTAAAAATTATACAATGTTAATGTTGGACCAAATCAGGTCAAATATTTGAATATATTAGGTCATATTGGGATTTAAACCCAAGTTGCTAGATTCAGAGTCTAGAGTGTTAACCACTACACCATACAACCAATATCTCTTTCGAATCAGCTCCATCAACCTCCAAAATATCCTTAAATCGATCCCGAACCACATTAAATTTTGCATGCCTAAACCATGTTAATTTATACATGCCTAAATCAATCCTTATGTGGTCCGTTAAAGGCAGGCTTCGCTGCCTTGGTTCGAGTTGGGAACGGCGGTGTCACTGTTCATTTTGTTAAGGTTCACGAGGGGGTTTGTTAACAGGTGAGGAAAAACATTCAGACAGATTTTGGGACGACCCATGGAACAGAAAACTTGGGTGAGGAAACAGATCAACAGACGACAATAACACAGTAGAGCAGGCTAACACACAAGTCGCACAGCGGAGTCGACCTACGCGACTAGACACTTTTAGCAGGCGCGAGAACGGTTCCTACTGTCAATTTATTGTTCCAATCATCCTCCAAACGTTGTAGCGGCTGCGGTGACGGAGTGACGAATCGAACAATTCGCTTGATTCATCAGCAGGCGACGCGACTGGAGTTTGAGTCGCATGCGGCTGATATGAGTCAAGCAGATCATCCCAAGAACGTGACGGACCAGTTGGAACTTGTGATGGAAATCGGACATGAGATGGGGAAATCTTGTGCAACAATTCAAGATTCAACCGCTGGAGAGAAGGAGGGAATGCTTCCTTCTAAAACCCGAACGTGAGCAAGTGGAACAGTTCGCTGAGGAACTCGTTGATCCCAAGGCTGACAAATGACCGTCTTGTCCCTGACCTCCAGGACTTTGGCAGGAAGGTGACCAGGAATATTTTGATGCGGTGTTGGTGGGGTTGAGACTGGGCTTGCTTCGAGCTGATTCTCCAAGAAAGTGAACAATCCAATCTCCAACCTGGACATTGTGGACCTTCTCCACCTGTTGCACGAGTGTCTATCAGCTGCTTCTGATAGATGGCCTTCAATCTGGCCTCGCGGCGCAGAAGAGTGATGGGTTGTTGGCTTCGATAAGCCTGCCACCCCGGAAACGGTGGTTCGAACCCAAATAGAAGGAAGAAGGGGGGATTGTGAAGTTGCTTGATGGGGTGTGGAGTTGTGGACTGCAACAGCATCCTCCAAAGCCTGCTCAAATGAAGGGCGCCCCCTGCATCCAACGCCGATGCAATGGACATCTCAATCGCGCGATGGCATGCTTCGTTCACCCCATTCCCTTGTGGATAAGAGGTCGACGCTTTAACCAAATAGGCCCCCCAAATCTTCAATGACAAACTTTTGGAATTCTCGGCTGGTGAAGCAAGACCCCCGATCAACCAAAACAGTGGAGGGTTCTCGGAAGATGCGAACCCAGATTTTCTTCAGCGCCTGGACAACGGATGCTGTAGTGGGCGCGGACTGCGTCACCTCTGCTGCAACGAAACGAGTTGCGTGATCAATTATCACCAAGTACCAGAACTTTTGTCCCTGAACGAGACGATGGCCGACGTGATCCAGTGAGATCAGTTGAAGGGGTATGGGATGAGATAAAACCTGATGCAACGTTGAAAGCTTGGGAAGTTGGTGGTGACGAAGACATAGCAAACAGTTGGAAATGTAGCTGCGTACATATTGAGCAAGACCTTTCCACCAAACCCATTTCTGCATCCTCCGGATCGTCCGTTGAACGCCGAGATGTCCGCCAAATCGGCTTGCATGGAACCAGAAGGTGAACACCTCGCGAAGTGGCTCAGGCACAAACAACCTGTTTGTCCTGATGGAGTAACGGATGCCATCGTTACTGATGTAGGTGGCTTGCTTCTCTTCGTCCGTCATGAACTCATAGTGCCGCTTCAGGTCACCTGGTTGAGGAACAGGAGGAACCATTGGTGTGGGACGACAGCGGAAACTCGGTGGTTGCGGGAAAAGCGGGAATCGCGATGTCCTCGATATCACGGATCCGCGGTCTGGATCGTCCGACGCTCCGACTCAGCCAGTCGGCGATTAGGTTGCATCTGCCACTGATGTGTACGATCTCCAAGTCGTACTGCTGTAAGTAGAGAGCCCATCGTTGAACCCTTCCACTCTTTGCCTTGTCCATCCATTTTAGCGACTCATGATCGGTGAGAACGATGCACTTGCCCGCTCTGATGTATTCGCTGAAACGTTCTACGGCCCATCGGATGGCGAAACATTCTCATTCGCGCGTATCCCACTTTCGCTCAGCAGGAGTGAGGCCCTTGGATGCGAATTCGATGATGATGACGTCCTCTTCTTGTTTCTGTAACAGGGCTGCACCAACGCCCGTGCTGCTGGCATCACAGACCATGATGAAACACCCTTTGCCACGGGGTGCTGACAGAAGAACACAGTCACTCAGTTCTTCTTTGATTCTCTCGAACGCCTGATCGTGGATTTCTGACCAATTCCACACGCTCTTTTTCTTGAGGAGATCATTCAGAGGGCTGACGATGGACGAGAACTGACGTGAGAATCGACGCAAGTAGCTTGCAGCGCCAAGAAAGCTGCGGAGTTCACTTTTTGTAACCGGTTTCTTGGCGGCTTTCACGGCTTCCACTTTTCTGGGGTTAGGACGAATACCTTGAGAGCCAACGATATGTCCTAAAAGCGGGACCCTCCGACTTGACGAGTTCACATTTACGGATTTTGACGAAGAATCCGAACTCAACACATTTTTCCAAGACCCGCTCGAATCTCCGGAGAAGTTCATCAATGGAATTTCCGAATATTACGATATCGTCAATGTAGGAGAGGACACCGTCGCTGTACAGCTCTCCGAATTGCTCGATCCGTTGAAATTCGGGCGGGCTGTTTTTGATGCCAAACGGTAAGACATTCCACTCGAATTGTCCTTTGTGCGTCACTATTGCTGTTAATGGCTTCGATTCCTCTGCGACAGGAATGTTCCAGAAGCCATTGTTGAGATCAAATTGTGATGTAATAGTTGTGGTGTGCGGCAAGTTGAAGGTTGTCCCACAGATGAGGCAAAGGGTACATGTGACTCAATTCGTTTGTTAAGACCCCGGTAATCCAGACAGAGCCTCCATTCTCCCGAAGGCTTTTTGGTGAAAACAGGACATGAACCCCATGGAGATTTAGAGGGGCGTATAGCCCCAGCTGCTAACAATTTATCGAGTTGCTTGTCTAATTCTTCGCGAAGCTCCTTCGCTAGGGGACGAAGTTTTTGCTTGATGGGATTTGCCGTCATTGTAAAGGTGGCTTGGCCGGTCTTTACTTGTCCAACTCGTGGGCGGAGCCACGCCTCATGGAAGCGGGTGAAGATTTTCCAGAGGCGATTGCTGACGTCTGAGGAAAGATGACTTGTGAGTGTGTTGAAGATAGTTTTGTGTGATTCTATCAGCTCTTTCTCCCCCAAACTGTCATCAATACCAGTCACTACGTTGACTTTCTGTGTATCGACTCGCCTTATTGACGTCACATCCGCTTCAATTGCAGCAATAACTTCCAATTCCTTCCATTTGACCAGGCATTTCCGCTTAGGATCGACCAACACGTTGAAGCGACTGAGGGTGTTGGCGCCAAGCAAGGTGGGAACATCCTGTTGGACCGCGAAAAACTGTACTGGCAACGTTGCTGATCCGATGGCGACTGTTGCTGGTTTGCAAAGAATTCCTTCGGCACGTCCAAGACCCCGGAACGCTCTGACGACTTTGGTGAACTTGATTCCTAGCTGCTGCGCTAGACTTTGGCTGATGATTGATCTGGCGGCTCCCGAATCGGCAGTAACTATGACGGGTACGTTGTTAATCACTGCCTCGACTTTGACGTTTGTTGCTGGTAGGCGACCTTCGCTGTCTTCTATGGAAAATGTGTCCAAAGCGTTCATTACTGACTCCAGATCAGAGTCCGAAGATTCGTCATCCTCATCTGATGTTTCTGAGGATTCATCGTCCACATTTTCGATTGGGTGGGGAATTGTGCGACGCTTTGGCTTGAATCCAGATTCTTTCTTTTTTCTGGTGCGCCTTTCCTTTGCCTTCTCACTGCGACGTTCTGCGATGTCTTTCAACAGTGATTGATCTGCCGAGATATACCCGACTAGATTTTTGTTCCGGAAATGTGAGCTTGTGGCTTGGTCCTTTGTTCTAGTGGGTTGGTCCTTGGGTACATCGCTCATAAGGAACAGGAATGGCTCTTTATCGTCTCCAGGCTTTCTTCGTGGCGCCTTGCGACTGGTTCTTATTCCTCTCGCTAGTCTCATTCTTCCCTTGAATGGAACCTTCTTTTTCGTGTCTTGGACAACGTCGTCGAGAGTGCGTAGTTTGCACAACGAGTTTTGCGCGACCTTAGATGAGGTGCTCTCGTCACTGGACCCCTCCACATCGTCATAAACATTAGAATCGTGTTTAGCGGACATTCTGCTTTTCGCTCCCTTGCCTAAGCGATTGTTAGATGAGTTCAAATTAATTAGGTGTTAATTTGAAGATTGTTCTAACACTGATTGCTTTTCGGCAGTTCAGAGTTTAGCAGTTGGATGGAAGTCCAACCTCGACTGACGTGTTTGTTGTCTGTTTTACCGTTCATGATTAGATCTAAAAAGTCCCCTTCTAGCTAAAAATGCTACTAAAGAATTTAACAATAAGTGCGGCGGCAGTCGCTCAAATCGTCGCCAATATTTAACCCATTTTGGCAGACAATAGATTGATCTACTACGCATCCGTTACATAATTAACTAGACGAACTTCCGACACATTGCAAAGTAAATCCAGGAGATTCACTTGCTCCGCTACTCTAATCGCAGCGTTTACACTCTCACTCAAAGAAGAACTTGACGAATCGTTCAAGGGCGATCCTTACATCAATGCTCCCCAGAGTGTAAAAAGCACGCCTGTACGCTATCCAGACGGCTGCATGCCGGTTCTTCTACTACCAGATGATGATTCTCCCTCCTCTGGACGTTCTTCTGCTTCTTCGAAGTTCATTTCATCTTCAACACTCTCCTCTACGCGTCTCCTCTTTGTCCTGTCGACTTCGGGTGCTTTGCTCTCTGGGATCCACTGAGCTTTCGGGTACATCTGTTGCATCTCTTCTCTCATTAAATGAGGCACAAATGTCGTCAACAATTTGCATTGCTCGAGAGGTACTACCCTTTCTTTGCCCTTTGTCCACAGAGGCACTACGACCAGCGCTTTATCAAGAACTTTTATAACTCGACTTGGGAAGGATCTTATCGCTTGATACTTGTTTTCTCCAGTTATATGAGGTGTAGCTCCTCTTTCTGTCTTACTCAGTCGGTAAGTTACGATGTCGCCAATTTGGTATGTTGGTGATTTTCTCATTCCCATTTCTTCGTCAGCCGCGTCTTCCATTGCGCTAAGCTGAGATAGAATTAACTGCGCACTCTTATAGGTTTTGAGTTGCGTCAGTCGGCTTTCTTCACTCCCGTTTAGCTCGTAGTCGTCGAGCCCGGGTAGATGAAGATCTACTCCGAATGTTAGAGATGCCGGGGAATCACCAATCCTTCGACTTGGCGTAACATTGTACAGCAGGGTAGCGTTTGAAACGACCTCTTCAACTTCAGTATCAGTCTCCCAAGGGTAAGTCTTTAACGCGGTTTCCAAAATCCGATAAGCGCTTTCATTCACACCGTTGCCTTGCGGGTACTCCAATGATGAATAATGCAATTTCGCCTTCAGAATTTCCTCAACGTAGAGCTTGAAGTTTAAAGCGGTGAAAGTGGGGTCTCTATCACATAAGACTGCCTGAGGTGCTCCAAACCGATTTACCCACTGATCTCGTAGACATCGCCTCGCTGCTGGAGTTTGGATGGAATCTAGGACCACGGTTACCATGTAACGCGAATAATGGTCGACAATTACTAAAATCCAAACTTTTCTTCCATTAAACATCCGAGGTCCAATGTAGTCTAATGAGACAAGTTGGAAAAGCATGGGCTTTTCTAATGCTCCTTTCACTCCTCCGGTGCTCCGTAAAGGCTTTATGGCGTTGCACATGGGACAAGCTCCGATGAAACTCGCTACTTCTTCCTGCATGCCCGGCCACCAGACGTGTTTTCTCAAACGGTTCACCGTTCTAGTCACTCCCTGGTGTCCTCCGTTTTTGGACATGTGGAACCAAGCAAGAATTTGTGCACGGTACTTCCGTGGCACGTAGATTTTCTTCACTCTCCGTCCGTAGGGTATATCGTGGAACCAATCTATAGTTCCTTTCTTCATCTCTTTCTCCTCTTTCATTGCTTCCTCCTTAAATTCTACCGGATTTGGCAACTCGAAAAGGTCTCCAGCTTTGTGGACAAGATGAAGAACTTCTGGTACATACACGTTTTGCGGTAATTCCTCGTCTTCTAGAGAATACGATCTACTCAACCAGTCTGCGATGTTATTCGATTCGCCTCTGATATGCACGACCTCTGGTTGGTATTCTGACAATCTTAGCGCCCAACGACGCACTTTTGGAGAATCGATGCTCAACAAGTGCTGTAAGGACTTATGATCGCTATACACTAAAGGTTTACTCCCCTTTATGTACATTTCGTAATTCTCACACGCCCACACAATTGCAAATAGCTCTCTCTCCGTGGCTGACCAATTTCGCTGTCCTTCGCTCAGTTTCTTACTCGCGAACCCCACGAAATCTAAGCCTGAGTTTGCATCATTTACTTGTGCTAGAGCGGCGGCGACCGCTATGTCTGAAGCATCTGTGAATATTATGAAGGGTTTTGACCAATCCGGCATTGTCAGGTACACGGCATTTGCAATTGCCATTTTCGCCTTTTGAAATGCTTCTTCCTCATTTGCTCCCCAGGCGTACTTGACGTACTTTCCGGTGAGGCGAGTGAGTGGCTCCATCACTTCTGAGAAGCGAGGAATGTAAGCTCTCAAGTAGTTCGCGGCGGCGCAAAAGCTTAGAAGGGACCTTTTAGTAGTAGGTGCCTCAGCCATGACTAAACCTTGCAACTTTGCTGGATCGGGTTTTAGCGTCCCCTCAGATACAAGATGGCCCAGATAAAGAGCTTCTTTTGTAAAGAAATGGCTCTTACCGAAGTTTATATAAAACTTCGTTTGCCGCAATATCTCAAAGACTTGCTTCAGTAGCTCTAGATGATGAGCAATTGATCTAGTGAAAATTATAATATCATCGATATAAACCGAGACATTTCCATCGTCGATCAAATTTCGCAAAGCCTTTTCAATTGCGCGCTGGAATATCGTTTGACTCGTCCTCAGACCGAAAGGCATCACTTTCCAGACGAATATTCCTCTTTCAGGGACTACAAAGCCGGTGAATTGAACGCTTTCTGGCGTCAACGAGACGTTCCAGAAACCCCAGTTAAGGTCTACCAAAGTGAAGTACTTGCATCCGCTCAGCCTTAAGAGCAAGTCTTGTGCATTTGGAACTTGGTAGCCGTCGTCTTCGATTAATGAGTTAACATAGCGATAGTTTATGACTAGTCGCCACTTGTCAGAACGAGGCTTAGGAACCAGATGACACTGACTGACCCATTTACAGTCGGGTGCACTTTCGATCACTTTTGCCTTGAGCAGGTCGTCAATTTGCCGGTTCAACTCTTTGCGCAGATGGATTGGAGTCGGTCTAGCAGCTACTCTTCGTGGTAAGCCCTTTACTCTAATCTCCATGGCGATAGTAGTTGCCTTTCCTGCTTTTGGTTGAAACCAGATATCGGCATATTCCCTTATTAATTCTATAGCTTGGCTTCTTTCAGGCAATGTCATTTGAGAAGTCCATTCGCTAGAATTCTTTTGGATAGCTTCTTCAATGCTTCCAAGATCATTTTGAACTAGAGTGTCTACAGTACCAAAGCCCTTTTCTTCATCAGTTAAGGCGTAGCAAGGTACTTGCACGTTGTTCATTAGCACAATTCGTCGTTTAAAGTCAATGTGTGTGTTCAGTTTGGCAAGTGTTTCTGCGCCCAATAAAGTTGGTGCTGCAGATTTAGTGAGAGCGAAGACGGCCGTTATTTTCTGTCCAGAGCGGTCAGTTAGTTCAACAGGCGAGCTCAAAACACACTTTGCGATATTCTGATTCACATCTTTCATCGACAACTCCTGTCTTCCGGGTCCTTCCGTCACTCCGATCTTTCTTGCCGTGGTCTCAGACATCACGTCTATACAAGAGCCAGAATCAAGAATGACATCAAGTAACACCCCATTCACAGTGAGTTTAACTTCGACGTACTTGCGCCGTTTAGGGATTCTTTCATCCCTTTCAGACAGTTCAGCGTCCACCATCAGTACTTCTGCTTCTTCTTGACAATCATCGTCGGTCTCGCGTGAAGTCAATTGCTAGAACGTTGTGGGGTACGGCTGGTTTCTTCGTCCATTTCGGATCGGCTTTTCTCTTCTTAGCTGCGTAACGCTCTCTGGCGCGGACTCGATCTTGTTCGGTGACATTTAGTAATTTTCCGACAACGCCCTTCACGGAATCTAGTTGATCCGGAGTGGTGTTATCAAAACCGGTTGAGAGTTGCGCTCCCTTTTGAGTTGGGTGAGCTACAATCCTTGCTTTTCCGGCAGTGTCAGTCACGATTCGAGCGCGGCAAGCCTTGCTGATATGCCCTATTTTGTGGCAGTTAGCGCAACGATCCTTCCGGTGCGGACACAAGCGTTTGAGGTGCATTCCGCCACACCCAAAGCAAGGTCTCGTGACTGCCTGTGATGATGACGAAGCTTGTTCATGCACAGGCATCATGGGGTTGTCTTCCACCAGATAAGTCGTTGGTTGTTGAGGACTTTCTTCGTCCATCGAGCTTTGTACGCTTAGTGCATATTCGAAGAGTTCTTCGGTTGCCCATTGCTTATTAGGGTTGAGGTCTTTTATCCTCTTAGCAAGCCCTTTAGGAAGCAATTTGAAGGCCAATTTGAGAAGTTGAGGTTGTTGGAGGATTGGAGGACGTCGGCGACGCACGCACATGTACACATATGCTTGCTGGATTTCTCGGTGAGAGGCGACGGCTAGATAGACGGTTGGCTGTTGTTGTGGTTGCATGAGTCGGTCTTCGAAGAGGTCCAATTCCTTAGGTCCGACGAATCGTGCAATCATATCGGCCAAGTCTTCGATGTATACGATGCGTTCGACTCTGGGTCGAGCCGCTTGTATGGCGTATACGTACTCCGGGGCACAGATGAGTTCCATGACGTCAATGACAATCGCAGCCGTAGCTTGGTGAGCACGGATCTTCCTTTCGGCATCGCCAAACCAAGATTCCAATTCGAGTTCAGAACGGGGCTCGAATGGTTGAAAACTGAGATTCGTCTTCCACACGGCTAGTTGCCAATGGTGTGTGTTCTTGGGGATGGTCGAGGGAAAGGAGCCGCGGCGGAAGGCAAGAGGCTGAAATGCTGGTGAGTCTTCCTCAAAATAGAGTTGTTCCATCATTTCCGGTGAAGCAGCCCCCAGTTGATCTGCCGAGATATACCCGACTAGATTTTTGTTCCGGAAATGTGAGCTTGTGGCTTGGTCCTTTGTTCTAGTGGGTTGGTCCTTGGGTACATCGCTCATAAGGAACAGGAATGGCTCTTTATCGTCTCCAGGCTTTCTTCGTGGCGCCTTGCGACTGGTTCTTATTCCTCTCGCTAGTCTCATTCTTCCCTTGAATGGAACCTTCTTTTTCGTGTCTTGGACAACGTCGTCGAGAGTGCGTAGTTTGCACAACGAGTTTTGCGCGACTTTAGATGAGGTGCTCTCGTCACTGGACCCCTCCACATCGTCATAAACATCAGAATCGTGTTTAGCGGACATTCTGCTTTTCGCTCCCTTGCCTAAGCGATTGTTAGATGAGTTCAAATTAATTAAGTGTTAATTTGAAGATTGTTCTAACACTGATTGCTTTTCGGCAGTTCAGAGTTTAGCAGTTGGATGGAAGTCCAACCTCGACTGACGTGTTTGTTGTCTGTTTTACCGTTCATGATTAGATCTAAAAAGTCCCCTTCTAGCTAAAAATGCTACTAAAGAATTTAACAATAAGTGCGGCGGCAGTCGCTCAAATCGTCGCCAATATTTAACCCATTTTGGCAGACAATAGATTGATCTACTACGCATCCGTTACATAATTAACTAGACGAACTTCCGACACATTGCAAAGTAAATCCAGGAGATTCACTTGTTCCGCTACTCTAATCGCAGCGTTTACACTCTCACTCAAAGAAGAACTTGACGAATCGTTCAAGGGCGATCCTTACATCAGTGATAGCACGCTTTCTGCTGTTCTGACTTTGTCCTTCTGTGTTCTGTCAGCGCGCGTCTTGATTTCTGTTCCCGATGGCTTTGGCTGAACTCGGGTAACAATTCGGCCTTGGTGGTCTTTAGTGACCATGTTTGGACATGCTGTTTGTACATGTCCAACCACTTGACATTTGAAGCATCTAAATGCTCGTTTGGGGCATTCTGATTTCCAGTGCCCCATGTTTCCACAACTTGGACATGGGGTTGTTGGAAGGCGCTGATGTGGATTTTGTCTAATCCTTTTGTTTGGACTTTCCGGCTCTGACGGCGCTGCTCGCTTTTCGACTGGAAGGACTTCTTCTGCAGAGTCCTCTCCGTCTTCGTGCTCTAGGGCCCTTGCTCGGGCCCAAAATGATTGGAACGTGTGAGTTCCTCTTTCTTTAGCCATTTGTGTGGCCAGACTTTTTGGTAGGCAACTTCGGCAAATTTCCAGAATGCGGGTTGCGGGTATGACCCCTTCATAGTTGTGGCGGAGGCAGAGCCGGTGGAGCCGAGTGATGGAGCTCCGGACCCACATTTCTGCGTTCAAGGCTGTTGACTGCCGGACCCCTTTTCTGACAAGAGTTTCGTGAGAACGTGTATTTCTCGTTGTCAAACAATTGTAATGCCACCTCGTCTACCAAGCCCTTCGTGACTGTTCATGGCATTTGCTGAGCCAATGATGTCCCTTAAGTTGCCATCTGCAACTGCTGCCCAAGCCTCTTGGAAGAGTGCCGTGCACACTCTGAACCGGCTGATTTGCTGGCTGGCGATGTCCACCCAGTCTTCCATCTCTTTTTCGTTCCTGGGTCGGAACGGGGGAAAATTAAGGCGTTCCATCACCTTATCCCTTTTCTGGAGTTGGTCCTCCATTTCGGCTAGAGTTAGCGCCAGAGGGAACCTGCTGCGCGCCGTGGCAATGGTGACGAACATCGGACTGCCGCCGTTCCCGGAGCAGCCCCCACTTTGGTCCGTTAAAGGCAGGCTTCGCTGCCTTGGTTCGAGTTGGGGAACGGTGGTGTCACTGTTCATTTTGTTAAGGTTCACGAGGGGTTTGTTAACAGGTGAGGAAAAACATTCAGACAGATTTTGGGACGACCCATGGAACAGAAAACTTGGGTGAGGAAACAGATCAACAGACGACAAAACACAGTAGAGCAGGCTAACACACAAGTCGCACAGCGGAGTCGACCTACGCGACTAGACACTTTTAGCAGGCGCGAGAACGGTTCCTACTGTCAATTTATTGTTCCATTATGTTAATTTATGCATGCCTCTTTATTTATACATGCCAACCTTGTGCACCTGACAAATTAAAATTATACAATGTTAATGTTTGACCAAATCAGATCAAATATTTGAATATATATTAGATTGTACTGAGATTTGAACCTAGGTCGTTAGATTCAGAGTCTAGAGTGCTAACCACTACACCATACAACCAATATTTCTTTCGAATCAGCTCCATCAACCTCCAAAACATCCTTAAATCGATCCCAAACCACATTAAATTTTGCATGCCTAAATCAATCTCAACCATGTTAATTTATGCATGCCTAAATCAATACAAAACCTTGCTAAATTATGCACCTGACACATTAAAATTGTACAATGTTAATGCTGGACCAAATCAGGTCAAATATTTGAATATATATTAGGTTGTACTGGGATTTGAACCCAAGTAGCTAGATTCAGAGTCTAGAGTGCTAACCACTACACCATACAACCAATATCTCTTTCGAATCAGCTCCATCAACCTCCAAAACATCCTTAAATCGATCCCAAACCACATTAAATTTTGCATGCCTAAATCAATCTCACCCATGTTAATTTATGCATGCCTAAATCGATACCAAACCTTGTTAAATTATGCACCTGACATCGATGGGATTAACTATGTCCAACCTCCTTGGATTCTGCAGCACTAATTGCAACAAAAAAATGAAAGAGTACTAAAAATCCCCACATGGATTTTTAGCCCACAACACCACCATCTTTCGCGCTTTTTGTCAGCCACCAGTCGCTTTCTATCATCAACTCGCTCTCCCTTGACTCCCGCATCTGTCAGGTCACTCTAGCCCGTGAAATTCACTTTAGTTCTCATGTGCCCTGGCGGTCACTACTGCGCACCTTGTGTAGGGGTGTCTGATTCAGTTGTGATTACAAGGACCTGCGGACACATTCGACTCTATCTAGGCGACCCCTTTCCATTTGGAGAGTTATTAGACTTGCTGGACTCAATTGTGGGATACTGGCATTCGACACTTGTATAGGTCGTCCTATACCTCGTCACTAATTCTTTATGTTTCGTTCAATGCCTGGATAGAAGGCTACCCCCACCCGCCATCGATTGTTGGAATGCCCGCATGTCAAGTATTCTTTGATGAATTTTGGCTAAGTCAGAAGAAGTGCCAGCAGAGGGTTGTGATCCGCCGACCTTACGGTCCTAAAGACAGCGCCATACCAACTGTACCAACAACTCTTTTCTTTCAAATCTTTCGGAGGCCGGGCCCGCAAAAGTGACCAAGTCTGCAATTTTCCACATTCACGCCATTCACGCACAATTTACCAGAAAAGATCACATGAGCATGAAATACTCCCAAAATGCACGTTTTCGCTTTTCCACTCCCCCCTAGTCAGTTTAGATCCATTCCTCCCCATTCTTCTGTTTTTAGAAGCTTTTTGTCTTCTTCTTTAAATTTTGTTCCACTTTCCCCCACAACCAACCATTTCCAGCATGAACCCCCTCCGGATCTGCACTTTCTTGCTCTTCCTGGTATCCTTGCCAGTGATTTCCAAAGGGAACCCCATGGACTTCGTTCAACCACAAGCCCTACCATACACATTTCCACCCATATATTCATCCATCATCACCCAACTCTCCATTTTATCCAACTATCTCATCCTTCTTCTATTCATTATCATTGCATTTCCACTCCTCCGCTCTTCCATCATGCTATTCATCAAGTTATATCTATATCCATTTGCCACCCTTCTTCTAAATCTCTCTGGATTGACTGGTATCTTCATTTGGATTTACTGGAATTTCCACCCTTCACTTTCCCTCATTTCTCTTCCTTCTTTCACTGCCTTCTTCCCTTTATCATCCACTCTAACCCCCATCTTTACTCTCCATACTTCCACCCTATTCACTTGCATTCTATCGTCATCTATCATCATTAATATCATATTCATCTATTTTTCATACCATACATCATTTTCATCATCTTTGTCAACCCAATGCCCAGCAGGGGGCAAAAACCCGCCTAGTTCTGTTGAGGGTTTACTCAACGGTGACCCCCTGAGGTTGGTGGTGAAGCCGCCCAGCGTAGTCCAACACTAAGTCCGATCCAAGGACCCACAACAGACCCCCGCTTCCTACACCGGCCTCACTAATAAGATTCGCGGCCCAAAGCGTGGGAATGGTGATCATTGTTGCGAACGGAAGAATGGTGCAAGTCCAGCAAAATCCAGAGTTCAACACGTAAGTACCAGCAGCAGAGAGCGTGGATACCGTTACCCACATGGATGAAGAGTTGGCAAAGTAGGAAACCATGGGGAAAAGCCAGGGAAAAAACACACTGAACTATGGAAACGTAGATAAAAAAGCCGGTCAAAATCATTAAGACCACGAACGCAGGATACTTTAGGCATCTGAGAATGAAATGATGCGTGAAGTATACGATATAACCACAAAGAAGTAGGATAAACAACATACCCAGAAAATTAGGGTCATGTAATCTGATATTCGACATTTTTGCAAGCCTCATGGCCTACATATGCGTTTGCCTTCATCATAACAGCAAAAAAAGGCAGGTGCTGGGATTCGAACTCGCCCCCTTTCGGTCCTACGATCCACGTTCCTACCCCTGCGACAACAGTCAGTTTCTTTCTATCAATTTGGCTGGTAATCCGCTCGAGTTCCAAAATATCTTGTCCTGTTGTTTTGCCTTTTTCTGTCCCATTTTGGGTGCACCATTTCATTTTTTTGGAATTCACTCAACCTTCTGGCACAGACCTAACCCCCCCCCTGTCTTCAACCTCCATTCCGTCGAACCAACCTTCCTCCAAACCTTCGGGAATGAACCCTCTCTGCGCCGCCATCATGGTTTTCCTCGCTGGCACATGCCTCGTCTGCCTGGCGTCATCCTTTTCAGGATGGATCCGCATCGCTCGCACCTTAATTTATTGGGGATCTTACTTAGTCCTCTTCGTATTGTTTTACCTTTCATACACTTGTCCCTCATGTCTCCTCTCTTTCTTTCTTTCAGTGGTTTCCCCCCTCTCAAGCGCGTTTAGGAGCCGTTTTCCCCTTGGTTCCGTTAGTCTTGAGGCTCCATTCGGGAGTCCTTCCCCGTTTCCTCCCTCATTCCTGTCCCTGTCGCTGTCAGTTGGCGCTGTCTTGTTGGTTTGTTGCGGCCTACAATTCATTGGTGGACGATGAGGGCAGCGGCCTAGCAACAAAAGTTCGTCTTCAACGTCAGGGACCCCAGCCAACCCAACAGATCCTATTCTCCTCTGTTCCCCATCTTCATTTCTTTCAGCTTTGCGGGACCTCTCCAACAACTCAAAGCCCGATTCCCACACTGAACTCAACTCCTCCATCGCCCGGCTTCAAGAATCCATCGACCAATTGCTTGTTGCCTTTGCTCTTCTTGATGGTTCCAAAGGAATTCATGCCATCCACATCGACGAATCCACTTCTTCACCCAGTCCAACAGAAACTCCACCTTTCGCAATGTCTACATCAACCCCAACCGTCAAAAGAGAAGAACAACCCAAGTCAATTACGCTGCCCATCCCCACCACTCAACCCAAGAAGATCAGTCCAACAATTCTCGCCCAACTTACCGATTTAACTCCAGAGCAAGCCATTAAAGAACTCCAGTCTCATATCAAACAACAAAGGGAAGAGAAAAGACGCCCCGTTTTCTTGACTGAAGAAGAAAAACAAATGCCAGCAGATCAACTTTATCTTCGTCTCAAACAGGCCGACTTACTTGCTCGTGAAGCCGAATTCTTGCAACATATGCCTCAACTCCCTTCCGACGTCCGGAATTGGAGTAAAGCCGACATCAACCGTTGGTTCAGGGATCAGAAGCATGAACAATGGGCCATTCGTCAAATCGAAAATGGTAAAACACTTTTCATCTGTCCCCAATGCAATCAAGCCAGAGACGCCGGAGTTCATCGCTGTGTCCCTTTGTGGAAAAGACCAACAACCCGTTCCGGACTCCCCATGCAACGTCAGACCTTCTTAACGACATCGGGCGGTAGTTTCAGAGTCAGCCAGAAAACAGTTCCTGACACCACGCGCATATCTGAACTGTCGGATCGAATTGCCAAAGCAAGAGAAAATACAACACAAGCCAACCAGCAGTTAGCCCAACTCCAAGCTCCACGTACAACTACTTCAACCACTTCAAATTCAACTCCACTTGACATCCCAGATCATCAACAATTTCCATACGCTTCTAACCCTCAACTTCAACAGTTCGTTCAACAATCATCCTCATCGTCATCCAGTCCACCCCTCATCGATCTAACACTTGACGACGAACCAATGTCGTCCCTCGAAATCCAACAACCCCAACCACCTCCAATGCAATCCCCAATCATGTCCCAAGGTCAACAATTCCCCTATCAATCATATATTTATCCATATTACCCACCTATGTATTCCCCAACCCCCATATATTCGTCTTCATATAACCAGCCAAATTTTCAGTCCCACCATCCATCAAACCCAACCACATAACCATATCTTGCCCATCCTCCATGAAAAACACATCCATAAGCATCAATAATAATTCATCTAAATCCAATCCCCCATCTCAATCGTCTCCAATTTTTCCCCTTCGTCGTTATTCATGTCCATCATCTATCTATTCATCCAACATAACCCCCCACAACTCCCATAATAATAACATCGATATTAATTCTCCCCCTCCCGTCAAGTGTGTTCCCAATCCGTCTCCGTGTCCATTTTTTTCTATTTATTCGCTAGTTGCTCGCAACATCTCTCGTTGTTCCCTTCGTTTTGTTGATCTTTTCATAAATTCCATATCGATATTGTGCCTCGTTGATTCCGGTGCCGCCGTTAATGTTATGTCCTCCGAAATTGCTTCACAAATTCCATACAGAATCCATAATCAACCTTCCTCAACGCTATCTGGTTGCACGGGCTCCACAATGGATATTCTCCATTGGGGCTCTTCTTCTTTTTCCCTTTCCAATAGTCAATCTGTCGATCTTACCTTCGCCGTAGTCAATCATCTTCCCTGGCAATTTATTCTCGGTCTCCCATTCTTTGTTGCCACTAATTTTGTTGCCAATTTTTCAGAGAATTACCTCGTCAATCGCCACGGCCCAGTGCAACTCAAATCGCAACTCCAGTCTCTTCTCTATATCTTCGTCATCTACAATCAACACACTCACCGCCGAAGAAAGACAAGAGCTCCAACAACGAGTGGATGAAGCATTACAGGCTGTCGAATATCCTGAAATCGTCGATCAACTCTCACCCCTTCTCTTGGAATTTCACGACATCTGGGCCTCCATGCGACCAAGCAAGTGCAAAGTCCTACCACATGTCATTGAACTCTCCTCAACGCGCCCGATTGTCGAACGCCCTCGTCGTTTCTCCGCCGAACAGGTTGAAATTATCAAGAAAGAAGTCGAAATCATGGAAAAAGACGGAATCATCAGGCCATCCTGTTCGCCGTACGCTACGGAAGTCGTCCTGACGCGGAAGAAGAATGGACTCTGGCGCTTTTGTGTTGATTACCGCCAACTCAATAAGGTTACTACATCCGACAAGTACCCGATCCCCCGGATCGCAAGTCTTCTAAATTCTATCCGTGGCAGGTAACGTCTTTTGTGCCTTAGATCTTCGTGCTGGGTATTGGAACATTTGCATGGAGCCACGTTGTACCCCGTTTACCGCCTTCCGCACCCCTACAGGTCTTTATGAATTCGTGGTCATGCCTTTCGGCTTAAAGAACGCACCAGCCACATTTCAGCGTGTCATGGATTTCATCCTCCAAGACTTGTTTCCGAAAGGCGTCCTCGTCTACCTGGATGACATCTTGATCCACGGCACCTCCGTCGACGAAGTTTGCAGCACTCTTCGAATTGTTTTGCAACGTTTTCGCCATTTTGGGCTTCGGGATGAACATCGTCAAGTCCCAGTTCTTCCATAAATCCCTTCTATATCTAGGTCATATCCTCGCCCATGGCACCATCCGACCAAATCCAAAGAAAGTCGAAGTCCTTTCGCACATCCGCCCACCGACTTCAGTCCCAGAAGTTCGCAAAGTCCTCGGCCTGCTAAGTTATTTCCGCCAGTACATTCCAGCCTTTTCTCACTTTGCCCACCATCTATCAGATCTTTTCAAGTCCAAAGTCGTATTTGAATGGACACCCAACCATCAGTTTGCCCTCGAATTCTGCGCACATCAGTTAGCGACTTCAGTTCTTGTTCTTCCACTTGAAGATGACGATTTCGTTCTCGAGACCGATGCTTCAGACTACGCTGTTGGTGCCATTCTCTCAGTCCGTCGTGATGAAAAGCTCATTCCAGTTGAATTCGCCTCTTGCACCTTAAAAGCTGCTGAACTCCGTTGGCCAACACGAGAAAAAGAGGGCTATGCCATCTTTTGGGCCCTCAACCATTTCGATCATTATCTACGCGGCCGTCACTTTGATCTCTTCACCGATCACCAGTCTCTGCTGTACATGTCGAAGAACAACACCGGAAAACTCGCTCGCTGGTCCTGTCGCTTGGCGGAGTACAATTTCACCCTTCGTCATAAGCCTGGCAAGGAAATGGATCATGTCGATTTCTTTTCACGTTTTATTGTTGATGATTATGACCTTCTTGCCGACAGAATGACCTATCTCCCCTCGGTTAGTTCTTCAATCCCATGTCAACTTTCACCCTCGCAGCTTAGCGCAAATGTCATTGAAATAAGCAACGCTTCACCACCGACACCATCCCTCATTGTTCCAACGCCATTCCCCTCATTTGACGAAATCGTTACCGCACAACGATCCTATGTGCCCAGACCAACTGGCAAGCAATTCTCCACGCGAAACGAGATCATCTTCTACAACCATGGCCTGTGGATCCCACCAGCACTTCGTTCACATGTTATCGCCGCGTGTCATATTGTTCCACCCTTCCGTCATGCGGGGCATGTGAAAACAGCTAAGACTATTTTGAAAAGTTGTAACTGGCTTAACTTACATCGTGATGTTGCTTCTTTTGTCAGCTCTTGTTTATCTTGTCAACGCTTACGCCCACGAATCGAGCAATATCAAGGCCAGTTCATCCATCAGCCGCCAACAACTTCATTGTTCGAGCAAGTCCATATCGATCACTGGGGCCTTTGTCTTTGGGTCCGCAATCAACCTTACGTTCTCACAATGATCGATCGTCTCAGCCGTTGGTGCGAATGCGTAGTTGTCAAAGATGCAAAGGCCGAAACGACTGCGCGTACGTTTTTGGAGCACTGGGTTTGCCGCTACGGAGTACCCAAGACTGTTGTTTCTGACAAAGGACCCGCATTTTGGTCCGATGTCTTCGATCGGTTGTCCAAGTTGTTAGGTTTCACTCATTTGCGTACCACGTCCCAACATCCCGAAGGCAACAGCTTGATCGAGACATTTCATCGTACCCTAAAGAAGGGCATCGCCTCCATTCATATCGAGAATAAAGACATTCCCTTTTCCACTGCAGTTCAACTGGCCGTCTACGCCTATCGCTCTACAATCCACTTAACCTTGGGCGACTCTCCTGCGTTTATCACCTTTGGTATTGATCTCCGACCCCCAGTCGAGAATGATTGGCGTTTCCTACGACATGCTGACGACGTTCAGCGGGCTAAGGTCATATCCGAAATCCGATTGCAACAGATTGAACGTGCTCATGCCCAGTTTCTCTACTTGTCCAAGCTTGATCAGCCGGGTCGAACGCACGATTTATTTGAGTTGAATGACATTGTCCTGGTTTCCTTATCCGACAAGGAATTTGCTGCCGCGTCCCGAGTTGAGGGCGACCGCAAAATTGCCCCAAAGTTCAGTCTGCCCGCCCGCGTAATCCATGTTTCGCAGAATGGCAAGTCCGCAATTGTCCCACACTTTGGCTCAGGTCGTACACAAGAAGTCCACATCCAAAATGTCCGTTTCATTACGCTCCCATCATGCCCTATTCTCCGGCAGCAGTGGCAATCAATCGCCACCCAACATGTGGAAAGCACCATCAGTGATCCGGCCAAGAGAGCACAATACTTAGAAGCTTTCTGGACGAGCATTACAGATGCTCAAGAGCCGATCCAACAACGCTTCAAGCGACGCAGAGTAGGCAACGAGGCTTGAAGGGGACGATAATCTGATATTCGACATTTTTGCAAGCCTCATGGCCTACATATGCGTTTGCCTTCATCATAACAGCAAAAAAAGGCAGGTGCTGGGATTCGAACTCGCCCCCTTTCGGTCCTACGATCCACGTTCCTACCCCTGCGACAACAGTCAGTTTCTTTCTATCAATTTGGCTGGTAATCCGCTCGAGTTCCAAAATATCTTGTCCTGTTGTTTTGCCTTTTTCTGTCCCATTTTGGGTGCACCATTTCATTTTTTTGGAATTCACTCAACCTTCTGGCACAGACCTAACCCCCCCCCTGTCTTCAACCTCCATTCCGTCGAACCAACCTTCCTCCAAACCTTCGGGAATGAACCCTCTCTGCGCCGCCATCATGGTTTTCCTCGCTGGCACACGCCTCGTCTGCCTGGCGTCATCCTTTTCAGGATGGATCCGCATCGCTCGCACCTTAATTTATTGGGGATCTTACTTAGTCCTCTTCGTATTGTTTTACCTTTCATACACTTGTCCCTCATGTCTCCTCTCTTTCTTTCTTTCAGTGGTTTCCCCCCTCTCAAGCGCGTTTAGGAGCCGTTTTCCCCTTGGTTCCGTTAGTCTTGAGGCTCCATTCGGGAGTCCTTCCCCGTTTCCTCCCTCATTCCTGTCCCTGTCGCTGTCAGTTGGCGCTGTCTTGTTGGTTTGTTGCGGCCTACAATTCATCATGGATGTCTAGCGTGAGCAGCGTAGACAGAAAGCACGTAAAAACGGAGAAGAAGGAGGCCGTCATTGGGTTAGCGAGCTCAGACAACAATTGCACTGCCAAGTGTGGTGGTGCTCCTAGGGCGGGAGACAAGAGGATAGCATGCTTGATTTCTTTTCCTGGTTTTCTTAAGTCTGTGTCTCGTAGAACAAAGTCTCAAAAACCCATCAGGGCCCCTCCAGACTTTGGAATCCGCCGACGCTTCCTAGTGGGCTCGTCTGACAGTTGCTGTGGCGTAGACAGAGCTTCAAAGAACTCTTCGATCACTTCCCGGCATTTCTGCGGATCATACATATTAGAAACTTCTTTCTGCACCAAGTTCAGCCATTCTTTCTCTTGCGCTAAACCTTGTGGGGGCAAAATGAATTGGGCATCCTGTATGTGGACCTGTCGGAGATCATTCGTGAGGAGCGACTTTGTGCAATAGCTGTTTTCAGGGTAGGGAGAACTCGAACAACCCGATAAGGGAGAGTCCAACGGGGCGAAACTTTGTAAAAGGCGTTTTTGTGCTTCATTTGATCAAGTGGAATCGCACGGCAGAGGATGAGTTGACCTTCTTCGAATGTTGTTGGTTGACGTGCTTCATTCTTGCGCTGATTTTGACGATGCAATAGTTCTTGTGCCTGCAACTGGACATCTAACCTAAGAAGCGAGAGAAACTTCAATCTTTCACTGTTGAGAGGGGTTGATTCCATTCGCCAGTCATTGTCGTTGGGCAGTCGAGGGTCGACTCCATAGGTGAGATAGCTGGGGGAGTGCCCTGTTGTGCTGTGAATTGTTGAACGATAGCCAAACAAAACCAAGTCAAGTGCTTCTTGTAGCGGAACATTTTTTTGATCAAAAAAATCGTAGACCTTGATTCAAAGTTCGATGAAACGATTCGATTGGGGCGTTACCCTCGGGATGATACACTGTGGAAGTGATCCGCGTTATTCCTAGTTGTGCGGAGAGCCTTGTCAGGACTGTGTTGCAAAAGGAGGGATCTTGATCGGATACTAACTTGTTGGGGACACCAAATCGATAAACCCAAGAATGCAGGAGAGCTGTTGCAACCGTTGTAGCTGTTTTGTTATTGAGAATCACACATTCGACCCATTTAGTATGCTGGTCAATCAATGTAAGGATGACATATGATTTCTCGTTATACGAACATTGCCAGAAATCCATATAAATGCTGTCGAAAGCACCCGGTATTGGATGAGTCTGAAATAGTCCTTGCACTCGTTCCGCTCCTGACCTGTTGCGACGACAAAATAGACACGATTGCAGGTAAAGTGTTACATCTTTCCGCAAATTTGGCCAATTGAACGTCCTATTGATGGTAGAAGTGGTTTTCTTGATACTTGGGTGATGGAAGGGAGCTATGGAATGGTACGAAGCGATAACCTTGGTTCTGAAGCTTGGGGGAACGTAGATGAGCCCGTGGTAATAGATGATGTTGTTTTTGCGTGAGAATCCTAGAGTCGTTGGAGTTGGTTCTTGTTTCTGCGCGTTGATAATGTCATGTAGTTCAGGGATCGGCTCTGTTGACGTGAAAAAGCAAATTCTATCGCGTAGTGTTCCGTCGTCTTCTTGATCCAAGAATCGTGATAAGAAGTCGATGTGCACGAGTTCTTTGCCACTTTTGTGATAGATTTGCATATCGTATTCAGTTTCATGATCCGTGTGCACAACGAATGTGCGGCCACGTAAGTAATGATCAAACTTTTGTAGTGCTGCAACGATTGCGTAAGCTTCACGTTCTCTTGCAGGCCAGTTCTTCTGAATCGTGGACAATGTCTTCGAATAGAATTCAACAGGTTTCCACACATCCTCATGCTTTACGTGTAATGCAGCTCCAATCGCTTTCTCAGAGGCGTCAGTTTCCACCATGAACTCATCTGAATCAAGTGGAATTTCAAGAACCGAATTTGCCAATCTCGAAATCGCTTCTTCAACTGCTCGTTCGTGTTCGCTTGTCCATTCGACTTCAGTTAGCTTATTGCTTCTTTTTGTGTTCTTCTGACTGCGTAATAATTCAAATACCGGGGTCATAATATCTGCATAACGGGGGATAAAGGCATGATAGAACCCAAGGAAACCTAAAAGACTTCTGACATCATTGAGATTCGTTGGCGACTGGATACGGCTGAGGGCTTCAACTTTCTTTGGATCAGGAACAAGCTGTCCCTCTACAATCAGTTGACCAAGATACTTCAGCTTTCTAGGAAAAAACACACTTTTCGGGAGATTCAAAGTCAACCCCGTGGCACGAAGACGCTCAAAAACTGTTCGTAGAAGTTGCATCGTCTGTTGAAAGGAATGGGAATGAACCAGAATATCATCAATATATGCGAGGACCCCAGAAAACCGTAAGTCGCCAAACAAAAAGTCAACCATCCGCTGAAAGGTTGCAGGGGCGTTAGTCAACCCAAAGGGCATACAAATGAACTCATACAAGCCTTTGAAGCACCGAAATGCCGTGTATTTAATCGATCTCTCCTCCATTGGTATTTGCCAATACCCTGCTCGTAAGTCAAGTGCGACAAAGTATTTGGACCCTTTGATGGCGTGGATCAAGTCTTGGATGCGAGGGAGTGGATAACGATCTTTGATTGTCACTTTGTTGAGCGCCCGGAAGTCAATGCAAAAGCGCCAGTCTCCTGTCTTCTTTGGTACTAACACAACTTCGGAAGCATATGGTGAACAACTTGGGCGGATAACTTTCTGATCTAGCATTTTCTGTACTTCTGCATCCACAACTTTCTTCTGTTCCTCAGTAATTGGACGCGGGCGGACGACAACAGGTCGATCGGTTGTTAGACGAATCCTATGTTCGAGTTCAGCGGCCTTTCCACGCTGCTCGCCCCTCCAAAGGCCGTCGTACTCGCTTAGCAGATCGCGGACTTCTTGACGTTGAGCTTCATTCAATGGCGAATCTGAAAAATCGAGGGTCACAGAGGGCGAAGTAGCGAAAGCAGAGTTGGAAGCTGGAGGATCGACAGACGGCGGAGTGCGAAGGACAATGGGCCCGTAGATTGTATTCAAAACACGATTAGGAATGTCATGGACAGCACCAAGTTGACTCAAAAATGGAAGACCAAATAACGCAATACATGGAAGATCAGTTACTACCGCACATTTCACCGACACAGTTACAGAATTAGACAACGTCATAGGTAAGTCGATCCATTTAGCCACGTCGTTTAGCTTTGCCACCAACCCCATGCAACGCCCGAATGGGTGAACAGCAGGATTCATATGTAAGGAAGGGAAGAAGGACATAAGAGATAATATTTAATTGTGATCCAGAATCAACGAGAGCAAGAAACGAGGATGAACGATTGAGAAATTCAATGAATTGGAGCTTATGGACAAAATCATCACACGAAGAGTTGCTGAAAAACGAGGAAGGAATGGACGTAGACAACGAAAAACACGTAGACGAAGGGTAGTCAGAGCTTTGCGAATTATAATGGAATGTATGTATCAGGTTAACAGTCGAAAGAATGGGCACGAAATATTCGCCGTTGGGTAGAGGACTGCGCCAAGTTGGTCATTGGAATATCGGAAGTTGCGGGCGTTGTGGGTTCTGCAGGCGTAGGGGACTGTAACAGACGATGTCGAGCTTCTATTTCCTCTTTGGCGTGTCGTAGATGTTCGTAATCGGCTAATACTTTGGCTTCATCTGTAATTGCAGCTGTTCGTAATCGTAGACCACCTTGTGATTGTGTAACGACTAAGCCTTTCGTGGTAGCTGGCGTGGATCCGTCTGTTTGCCAACGAGTTGCGAGGCATTGGTGCTTTCCTTTTAATTCAGTATACAATTGATGGCATACCTCACACTCAAGAACTTCAATACCCCTGGAACGCATGGATTGTGCCCAAACTTCACTTTTCCTGTTGCTGACGAGTCGTTGGATGTCACGGCGGGGAAGTAGCTTCTGTTCTGCGGAGAGTTCACCTAACGGCTCAAAATCGGAAGTTCGCAGCATCTCACGGGTTTCCATGCGTCGTTGACGTTCAACTTTCCCATTTTCGATGTAAAGTAGTTCAGCTTCGGACAATTTGGCGAAGTCTTCTTTTAATTCATCGGGAATTGGGTCACGAGACGCAAGGTTGATGGTTACTGATGGGTTTTTGAGACTTTGTTCTACGAGACACAGACTTAAGAAAACCAGGAAAAGAAATCAAGCATGCTATCCTCTTGTCTCCCGCCCTAGGAGTACCACCACACTTGGCAGTGCAATTGTTGTCTGAGCTCGCTAACTCGTAAGCTTTTGATACTTTCTCAATCTCGGGATCTACGGTTCTTTTTCCCATTTGTTAGAATGACGACCTCCTTCTTCTCCGTTTTTACATGCTTTCTGTCTACGCTGCTCACGCTAGACATCCATGACCCTAACTTTCTGGGTATGTTGTTTATCCTTCTTCTTTGTGGTTATATTATCTACTTCACGCATCATTTCATTCTCAGATGCCTAAAGTATCCTGCGTTCGTGGGCTTAATGATTTTGACCGGCTTTTTTATCTACGTTTCCATAGTTCAGTGTGTTTTTTCCCTGGCTTTTCCCCATGGTTTCTTACTTTGCCAACCCTTCCTCCATGTGGTTAACGGTATCCACGCTCTCTGCTGCGGGTACTTACGTGTTGAACTCCGGATTTTGCTGGACTTGCACTATTCTTCCATTCGCCACAATGATCACCATTCCCACGCTTTGGGCCGCGAATCGTATTAGTGGTCCGGTGAAGCGGAACCCAAGCTGTGGGGATCGTACGGTGTCCTCCTCCGCTATCAACGTTGTTTCAATTGAAGATGCTACCAAACTAATTCGTGCTGCAATTGAACCATTCGCCAACTTTGCAACTTCTGCAACCAGTCCAGCACCGTCTCCCGCCAATCCAGCTGAGGATCTACAAAAAGTTATTCATGAAATCCGCGCACTACTTGTCCCCCTAGAAACGCTAGTTCTTTCTATCGCCAATACCGTTGCTGAAGCTCCTACAGCCACCTATATTGCGATGGCTATGGAAAACCTCGGCGACAAACTTGACCATCTCACCACTGTTGAAGACACAGTTGTTACTCCTTCTATGCCTTCTCCCACCCCCGCCAACTCCAGTTTCCACGACGCCAACATGCTCTGACACCATGCTGACACCCCGGCGATCAGAAGTTCATCCCAACATCACATGCGCCAACCAGTTCGCTCCCCTTGCTGAAGATGGCCCAGAAGACTGCAACTATGACGATCTTACTATTGAACAGAGCGCGAACGCGAAATTCACAACAGTGCGACGAACTCCTACTTCAAAAGCTCGAAAAGTAACCATCAACCTTGCGTCTCGTGACCCCATTGAATTGTAGGCCGCAACAAACCAACAAGACAGCGCCAACTGACAGCGACAGGGACAGGAATGAGGGAGGAAACGGGGAAGGACTCCCGAATGGAGCCTCAAGACTAACGGAACCAAGGGGAAAACGGCTCCTAAACGCGCTT
>NW_026578605.1:0-49924 GCF_029603195.1 Condylostylus longicornis
ATATTTTTTCTTAAATTTTAGGTGAAATTACAACATTCTCTGAAAAAATTGAACTATTCATGCTCCACAAAAACTAAATAATAAATTCAAAATTATATCGGAAGCGCTGTGGACTCGAAAATCAACTTAATTGTAAAAAAATAATTTAAAAACCTATTTAATTTTGATTTGTAACTTAATGTAAATTTTTTTAGAAGCAAATTATATGCATGGGACCGAATTATTGCCGTTTACCTCAATATAATTGGAACAAACGATGAAAATATTCAAATATCAACAATAAAATTGATAATTTTGAAACGTATTCATTCATCATTTCATTCTCTCAAATAAATTCCAAACTTCATAATGTTGCAAAATGTAAAAACAAACTAGTTTTATAAAATTTCTCAATGAAACCTTAAAACTTTACATTAATAAGCGTAAATGCATAATATGTAGGGTATTTCTGACAAATTTATATTTTAAAAACTTTAAAATCATTATGATCATTAAAATCGTAATGATTTTTTCATTTAATTTTGTTTATTTAATTTATACTAAAGATGAAAATTACAGTACAACTTTGTACTGTAATTTCTTGCTTTTCTGGGCCCCTAGAGAGAGGCAAAACACTAATTCTTGCTTTTTTTCTGTTAATAGTGTTAATATAATTTTGATTTAATAAAAATATTTCACCTATTTTCTTATTTTTATGTTTAAATAGAATGTAGGCAAAATTTGGGTTCGAACTCATTCACTACAATACAACCGAAACTTTAAATAGCAAACCCAAATTTCATTAAATTTCATTAAAAAAAAAAAAATTATTGCATACAAAAAAAAAATTTTTTTTTCAAAATGTAAAAATTTGGATTTGAACTGAGGTCCCCATATTTCATATTATAAGGCAAAATTTTAAAATTCTTAAAGATTAAGACCTAAATCCGGACATAGGGTGGACAAGACACTGTTCCTAGCCTTGGGAATAATATTGCGGTTTCAAGGGAATATACATGGAAAACGTTTCAACAACTTAATCTAACCTAACACATAAACTAAACCTAATATTGATTCCCATTACACACCCCAAACTAAACCCTACCCGACTTGAATATAAACAAAATCTATAATTTAATCGCGCAATTTTAGTATAAATATATTCAACAAAATTTTTATTTTTAAATATTAATGAGGATATTTTTTTTTTTTCATGAAAATTAAAAATTGCTTTTCAATTCAAAATCAGAATGAACATCATAAGTCAAAATTATAATTTCAATCAAAAATATTGTACATATTATAAAAATAATCAGAATTGAATCAAAATTTTAAAATTAATAACAAAATAGCTAAAATTACACTAATTAATGTGAAGGAATTTAAGAAAAAATTAATGGAATAAGTTCTTACCATAAAGCTGCAAATAACAACTAGAAGAATGAAAATTTTCGGAATGTTTTATTGAACTTTTTTCAACAATAACAACAATATTAAGAGATTTGCATCGGGAATCAATTTTCAAAACATTTTTAATACCAAAAAGAAGACATGTATTGTACAAGGAGTTTGAAATATGTATTTTTGTAGAAAAAATGTTGGAACAACTCAAATTAGACAAATCTAAGAATCTGGACTAGAAAAACTGCTTCTAAGTTTATTGTATAAGGTAAACAGCTGTATTTTCGACTAATTTTTCACACCTCTGACTAAAACACATCTTACTTTGATATTCCTTTATTACATCATTGGTTTCGATCGGTTTAAACAAATTTTTAGATAAAATTTTTAATTTTTTATTCAGTTTGTTTCTATTTTGATCTTTTTAGTGTACCTAATTCAGTCCGTAAACAAGCTATAATATAAACTTATGGAGAAGAATATTATGGAAAAGAATATTATCCTATTATAGACACGAATCAACAAATTATTATGGACATGTTTACAGAACTTCTACACCTTTGAAGATAGAAAGCTGAAATTTTATACGAACATGCAAATTTTTGATACCATTTTTCTTCTACATCGTACCTTACAGGAGTCTGAAATTTTAGCAGCTCTTAGATATTCATAAATATTTTATTTCGTTAGAAGAACATTTTTTCCCGTCTCCATCCCTTCTCAACTTATCGCATCTTGAAATTTGTAAAATTTGAATTTTTGACGCCTTATATTTTAAAAACCACAAGCTTTTTTAAATTTCTATAAACGCAAAAAACCAACGGTAAATTCCATGACACTAAAAAGTATCTTTATTTTTCTTAGCTCATGCAATTAACCATTAAAATTGAGCATTATGTTAACCCCCCTTTACACACTTACAATATGGTTTGGCCCAACTTTATTATTGTATATATTTTAAAATTGCATTTTCTAATAATTTGCTAACATACTTAGTTTCTCTCTATATAGTTTCTATATAGTTGCTAGTTACTTAGTTTCTCTAACAAGAAAATGAGTATTAAGTGAATGTACCTAAAGCGGTCTTAAATGTTTTTAATCATTTTTCTAACTCTGAAGAAAAACCATAGAACCACAATAATAAAAAATATATTTTTTCTTAAATTTTAGGTGAAATTACAACATTCTCTGAAAAAATTGAACTATTCATGCTCCACAAAAACTAAATAATAAATTCAAAATTATATCGGAAGCGCTGTGGACTCGAAAATCAACTTAATTGTAAAAAAATAATTTAAAAACCTATTTAATTTTGATTTGTAACTTAATGTAAATTTTTTTAGAAGCAAATTATATGCATGGGACCGAATTATTGCCGTTTACCTCAATATAATTGGAACAAACGATGAAAATATTCAAATATCAACAATAAAATTGATAATTTTGAAACGTATTCATTCATCATTTCATTCTCTCAAATAAATTCCAAACTTCATAATGTTGCAAAATGTAAAAACAAACTAGTTTTATAAAATTTCTCAATGAAACCTTAAAACTTTACATTAATAAGCGTAAATGCATAATATGTAGGGTATTTCTGACAAATTTATATTTTAAAAACTTTAAAATCATTATGATCATTAAAATCGTAATGATTTTTTCATTTAATTTTGTTTATTTAATTTATACTAAAGATGAAAATTACAGTACAACTTTGTACTGTAATTTCTTGCTTTTCTGGGCCCCTAGAGAGAGGCAAAACACTAATTCTTGCTTTTTTTCTGTTAATAGTGTTAATATAATTTTGATTTAATAAAAATATTTCACCTATTTTCTTATTTTTATGTTTAAATAGAATGTAGGCAAAATTTGGGTTCGAACTCATTCACTACAATACAACCGAAACTTTAAATAGCAAACCCAAATTTCATTAAATTTCATTAAAAAAAAAAAAATTATTGCATACAAAAAAAAAATTTTTTTTTCAAAATGTAAAAATTTGGATTTGAACTGAGGTCCCCATATTTCATATTATAAGGCAAAATTTTAAAATTCTTAAAGATTAAGACCTAAATCCGGACATAGGGTGGACAAGACACTGTTCCTAGCCTTGGGAATAATATTGCGGTTTCAAGGGAATATACATGGAAAACGTTTCAACAACTTAATCTAACCTAACACATAAACTAAACCTAATATTGATTCCCATTACACACCCCAAACTAAACCCTACCCGACTTGAATATAAACAAAATCTATAATTTAATCGCGCAATTTTAGTATAAATATATTCAACAAAATTTTTATTTTTAAATATTAATGAGGATATTTTTTTTTTTTCATGAAAATTAAAAATTGCTTTTCAATTCAAAATCAGAATGAACATCATAAGTCAAAATTATAATTTCAATCAAAAATATTGTACATATTATAAAAATAATCAGAATTGAATCAAAATTTTAAAATTAATAACAAAATAGCTAAAATTACACTAATTAATGTGAAGGAATTTAAGAAAAAATTAATGGAATAAGTTCTTACCATAAAGCTGCAAATAACAACTAGAAGAATGAAAATTTTCGGAATGTTTTATTGAACTTTTTTCAACAATAACAACAATATTAAGAGATTTGCATCGGGAATCAATTTTCAAAACATTTTTAATACCAAAAAGAAGACATGTATTGTACAAGGAGTTTGAAATATGTATTTTTGTAGAAAAAATGTTGGAACAACTCAAATTAGACAAATCTAAGAATCTGGACTAGAAAAACTGCTTCTAAGTTTATTGTATAAGGTAAACAGCTGTATTTTCGACTAATTTTTCACACCTCTGACTAAAACACATCTAACTTCGATATTCCTTTATTACATCATTGGTTTCGATCGGTTTAAACAAATTTTTAGATAAAATTTTTAATTTTTTATTCAGTTTGTTTCTATTTTGATCTTTTTAGTGTACCTAATTCAGTCCGTAAACAAGCTATAATATAAACTTATGGAGAAGAATATTATGGAAAAGAATATTATCCTATTATAGACACGAATCAACAAATTATTATGGACATGTTTACAGAACTTCTACACCTTTGAAGATAGAAAGCTGAAATTTTATACGAACATGCAAATTTTTGATACCATTTTTCTTCTACATCGTACCTTACAGGAGTCTGAAATTTTAGCAGCTCTTAGATATTCATAAATATTTTATTTCGTTAGAAGAACATTTTTTCCCGTCTCCATCCCTTCTCAACTTATCGCATCTTGAAATTTGTAAAATTTGAATTTTTGACGCCTTATATTTTAAAAACCACAAGCTTTTTTAAATTTCTATAAACGCAAAAAACCAACGGTAAATTCCATGAAACTAAAAAGTATCTTTATTTTTCTTAGCTCATACAATTAACCATTAAAATTGAGCATTATGTTAACCCCCCCTTACACACTTACAATTTGGTTTGGCCCAACTTTATTATTGTATATATTTTAAAATTGCATTTTCTAATAATTTGCTAACATACTTAGTTTCTCTCTATATAGTTTCTATATAGTTGCTAGTTACTTAGTTTCTCTAACAAGAAAATGAGTATTAAGTGAATGTACCTAAAGCGGTCTTAAATGTTTTTAATCATTTTTCTAACTCTGAAGAAAAACCATAGAACCACAATAATAAAAAATATATTTTTTCTTAAATTTTAGGTGAAATTACAACATTCTCTGAAAAAATTGAACTATTCATGCTCCACAAAAACTAAATAATAAATTCAAAATTATATCTTAAGCGCTGTGGACTCGAAAATCAACTTAATTGTAAAAAAATAATTTAAAAACCTATTTAATTTTGATTTGTAACTTAATGTAAATTTTTTTAGAAGCAAATTATATGCATGGGACCGAATTATTGCCGTTTACCTCAATATAATTGGAACAAACGATGAAAATATTCAAATATCAACAATAAAATTGATAATTTTGAAACGTATTCATTCATCATTTCATTCTCTCAAATAAATTCCAAACTTCATAATGTTGTAAAATGTAAAAACAAACTAGTTTTATAAAATTTCTCAATGAAACCTTAAAACTTTACATTAATAAGCGTAAATGCATAATATGTAGGGTATTTCTGACAAATTTATATTTTAAAAACTTTAAAATCATTATGATCATTAAAATCGTAATGATTTTTTCATTTAATTTTGTTTATTTAATTTATACTAAAGATGAAAATTACAGTACAACTTTGTACTGTAATTTCTTGCTTTTCTGGGTCCCTAGAGAGAGGCAAAACACTAATTCTTGCTTTTTTTCTGTTAATAGTGTTAATATAATTTTGATTTAATAAAAATATTTCACCTATTTTCTTATTTTTATGTTTAAATAGAATGTAGGCAAAATTTGGGTTCGAACTCATTCACTACAATACAACCGAAACTTTAAATAGCAAACCCAAATTTCATTAAATTTCATTAAAAAAAAAAAAATTATTGCATACAAAAAAAAAATTTTTTTTTCAAAATGTAAAAATTTGGATTTGAACTGAGGTCCCCATATTTCATATTATAAGGCAAAATTTTAAAATTCTTAAAGATTAAGACCTAAATCCGGACATAGGGTGGACAAGACACTGTTCCTAGCCTTGGGAATAATATTGCGGTTTCAAGGGAATATACATGGAAAACGTTTCAACAACTTAATCTAACCTAACACATAAACTAAACCTAATATTGATTCCCATTACACACCCCAAACTAAACCCTACCCGACTTGAATATAAACAAAATCTATAATTTAATCGCGCAATTTTAGTATAAATATATTCAACAAAATTTTTATTTTTAAATATTAATGAGGATATTTTTTTTTTTTCATGAAAATTAAAAATTGCTTTTCAATTCAAAATCAGAATGAACATCATAAGTCAAAATTATAATTTCAATCAAAAATATTGTACATATTATAAAAATAATCAGAATTGAATCAAAATTTTAAAATTAATAACAAAATAGCTAAAATTACACTAATTAATGTGAAGGAATTTAAGAAAAAATTAATGGAATAAGTTCTTACCATAAAGCTGCAAATAACAACTAGAACAATGAAAATTTTCGGAATGTTTTATTGAACTTTTTTCAACAATAACAACAATATTAAGAGATTTCCATCGGGAATCAATTTTCAAAACATTTTTAATACCAAAAAGAAGACATGTATTGTACAAGGAGTTTGAAATATGTATTTTTGTAGAAAAAATGTTGGAACAACTCAAATTAGACAAATCTAAGAATCTGGACTAGAAAAACTGCTTCTATGTTTATTGTATAAAGGTAAACAGCTGTATTTTCGACTAATTTTTCACACCTCTGACTAAAACACATCTTACTTTGATATTCCTTTATTACATCATTGGTTTCGATCGGTTTAAACAAATTTTTAGATAAAATTTTTAATTTTTTATTCAGTTTGTTTCTATTTTGATCTTTTTAGTGTACCTAATTCAGTCCGTAAACAAGCTATAATATAAACTTATGGAGAAGAATATTATGGAAAAGAATATTATCCTATTATAGACACGAATCAACAAATTATTATGGACATGTTTACAGAACTTCTACACCTTTGAAGATAGAAAGCTGAAATTTTATACGAACATGCAAATTTTTGATACCATTTTTCTTCTACATCGTACCTTACAGGAGTCTGAAATTTTAGCAGCTCTTAGATATTCATAAATATTTTATTTCGTTAGAAGAACATTTTTTCCCTTCTCAACTTATCGCATCTTGAAATTTGTAAAATTTGAATTTTTGACGCCTTATATTTTAAAAACCACAAGCTTTTTTAAATTTCTATAAACGCAAAAAACCAACGGTAAATTCCATGACACTAAAAAGTATCTTTATTTTTCTTAGCTCATGCAATTAACCATTAAAATTGAGCATTATGTTAACCCCCCCTTACACACTTACAATATGGTTTGGCCCAACTTTATTATTGTATATATTTTAAAATTGCATTTTCTAATAATTTGCTAACATACTTAGTTTCTCTCTATATAGTTTCTATATAGTTGCTAGTTACTTAGTTTCTCTAACAAGAAAATGAGTATTAAGTGAATGTACCTAAAGCGGTCTTAAATGTTTTTAATCATTTTTCTAACTCTGAAGAAAAACCATAGAACCACAATAATAAAAAATATATTTTTTCTTAAATTTTAGGTGAAATTACAACATTCTCTGAAAAAATTGAACTATTCATGCTCCACAAAAACTAAATAATAAATTCAAAATTATATCGGGAGCGCTGTGGACTCGAAAATCAACTTAATTGTAAAAAAATAATTTAAAAACCTATTTAATTTTGATTTGTAACTTAATGTAAATTTTTTTAGAAGCAAATTATATGCATGGGACCGAATTATTGCCGTTTACCTCAATATAATTGGAACAAACGATGAAAATATTCAAATATCAACAATAAAATTGATAATTTTGAAACGTATTCATTCATCATTTCATTCTCTCAAATAAATTCCAAACTTCATAATGTTGCAAAATGTAAAAACAAACTAGTTTTATAAAATTTCTCAATGAAACCTTAAAACTTTACATTAATAAGCGTAAATGCATAATATGTAGGGTATTTCTGACAAATTTATATTTTAAAAACTTTAAAATCATTATGATCATTAAAATTGTAATGATTTTTTCATTTAATTTTGTTTATTTAATTTATACTAAAGATGAAAATTACAGTACAACTTTGTACTGTAATTTCTTGCTTTTCTGGGCCCCTAGAGAGAGGCAAAACACTAATTCTTGCTTTTTTTCTGTTAATAGTGTTAATATAATTTTGATTTAATAAAAATATTTCACCTATTTTCTTATTTTTATGTTTAAATAGAATGTAGGCAAAATTTGGGTTCGAACTCATTCACTACAATACAACCGAAACTTTAAATAGCAAACCCAAATTTCATTAAATTTCATTAAAAAAAAAAAAATTATTGCATACAAAAAAAAAATTTTTTTTTCAAAATGTAAAAATTTGGATTTGAACTGAGGTCCCCATATTTCATATTATAAGGCAAAATTTTAAAATTCTTAAAGATTAAGACCTAAATCCGGACATAGGGTGGACAAGACACTGTTCCTAGCCTTGGGAATAATATTGCGGTTTCAAGGGAATATACATGGAAAACGTTTCAACAACTTAATCTAACCTAACACATAAACTAAACCTAATATTGATTCCCATTACACACCCCAAACTAAACCCTACCCGACTTGAATATAAACAAAATCTATAATTTAATCGCGCAATTTTAGTATAAATATATTCAACAAAATTTTTATTTTTAAATATTAATGAGGATATTTTTTTTTTTTCATGAAAATTAAAAATTGCTTTTCAATTCAAAATCAGAATGAACATCATAAGTCAAAATTATAATTTCAATCAAAAATATTGTACATATTATAAAAATAATCAGAATTGAATCAAAATTTTAAAATTAATAACAAAATAGCTAAAATTATACTAATTAATGTGAAGGAATTTAAGAAAAAATTAATGGAATAAGTTCTTACCATAAAGCTGCAAATAACAACTAGAAGAATGAAAATTTTCGGAATGTTTTATTGAACTTTTTTCAACAATAACAACAATATTAAGAGATTTCCATCGGGAATCAATTTTCAAAACATTTTTAATACCAAAAAGAAGACATGTATTGTACAAGGAGTTTGAAATATGTATTTTTGTAGAAAAAATGTTGGAACAACTCAAATTAGACAAATCTAAGAATCTGGACTAGAAAAACTGCTTCTAAGTTTATTGTATAAGGTAAACAGCTGTATTTTCGACTAATTTTTCACACCTCTGACTAAAACACATCTTACTTTGATATTCCTTTATTACATCATTGGTTTCGATCGGTTTAAACAAATTTTTAGATAAAATTTTTAATTTTTTATTCAGTTTGTTTCTATTTTGATCTTTTTAGTGTACCTAATTCAGTCCGTAAACAAGCTATAATATAAACTTATGGAGAAGAATATTATGGAAAAGAATATTATCCTATTATAGACACGAATCAACGAATTATTATGGACATGTTTACAGAACTTCTACACCTTTGAAGATAGAAAGCTGAAATTTTATACGAACATGCAAATTTTTGATACCATTTTTCTTCTACATCGTACCTTACAGGAGTCTGAAATTTTAGCAGCTCTTAGATATTCATAAATATTTTATTTCGTTAGAAGAACATTTTTTCCCGTCTCCATCCCTTCTCAACTTATCGCATCTTGAAATTTGTAAAATTTGAATTTTTGACGCCTTATATTTTAAAAACCACAAGCTTTTTTAAATTTCTATAAACGCAAAAAACCAACGGTAAATTCCATGACACTAAAAAGTATCTTTATTTTTCTTAGCTCATGCAATTAACCATTAAAATTGAGCATTATGTTAACCCCCCTTTACACACTTACAATATGGTTTGGCCCAACTTTATTATTGTATATATTTTAAAATTGCATTTTCTAATAATTTGCTAACATACTTAGTTTCTCTCTATATAGTTTCTATATAGTTGCTAGTTACTTAGTTTCTCTAACAAGAAAATGAGTATTAAGTGAATGTACCTAAAGCGGTCTTAATTGTTTTTAATCATTTTTCTAACTCTGAAGAAAAACCATAGAACCACAATAATAAAAAATATATTTTTTCTTAAATTTTAGGTGAAATTACAACATTCTCTGAAAAAATTGAACTATTCATGCTCCACAAAAACTAAATAATAAATTCAAAATTATATCGGAAGCGCTGTGGACTCGAAAATCAACTTAATTGTAAAAAAATAATTTAAAAACCTATTTAATTTTGATTTGTAACTTAATGTAAATTTTTTTAGAAGCAAATTATATGCATGGGACCGAATTATTGCCGTTTACCTCAATATAATTGGAACAAACGATGAAAATATTCAAATATCAACAATAAAATTGATAATTTTGAAACGTATTCATTCATCATTTCATTCTCTCAAATAAATTCCAAACTTCATAATGTTGCAAAATGTAAAAACAAACTAGTTTTATAAAATTTCTCAATGAAACCTTAAAACTTTACATTAATAAGCGTAAATGCATAATATGCAGGGTATTTCTGACAAATTTATATTTTAAAAACTTTAAAATCATTATGATCATTAAAATCGTAATGATTTTTTCATTTAATTTTGTTTATTTAATTTATACTAAAGATGAAAATTACAGTACAACTTTGTACTGTAATTTCTTGCTTTTCTGGGCCCCTAGAGAGAGGCAAAACACTAATTCTTGCTTTTTTTCTGTTAATAGTGTTAATATAATTTTGATTTAATAAAAATATTTCACCTATTTTCTTATTTTTATGTTTAAATAGAATGTAGGCAAAATTTGGGTTCGAACTCATTCACTACAATACAACCGAAACTTTAAATAGCAAACCCAAATTTCATTAAATTTCATTAAAAAAAAAAAAATTATTGCATACAAAAAAAAAATTTTTTTTTCAAAATGTAAAAATTTGGATTTGAACTGAGGTCCCCATATTTCATATTATAAGGCAAAGTTTTAAAATTCTTAAAGATTAAGACCTAAATCCGGACATAGGGTGGACAAGACACTGTTCCTAGCCTTGGGAATAATATTGCGGTTTCAAGGGAATATACATGGAAAACGTTTCAACAACTTAATCTAACCTAACACATAAACTAAACCTAATATTGATTCCCATTACACACCCCAAACTAAACCCTACCCGACTTGAATATAAACAAAATCTATAATTTAATCGCGCAATTTTAGTATAAATATATTCAACAAAATTTTTATTTTTAAATATTAATGAGGATATTTTTTTTTTTTCATGAAAATTAAAAATTGCTTTTCAATTCAAAATCAGAATGAACATCATAAGTCAAAATTATAATTTCAATCAAAAATATTGTACATATTATAAAAATAATCAGAATTGAATCAAAATTTTAAAATTAATAACAAAATAGCTAAAATTACACTAATTAATGTGAAGGAATTTAAGAAAAAATTAATGGAATAAGTTCTTACCATAAAGCTGCAAATAACAACTAGAAGAATGAAAATTTTCGGAATGTTTTATTGAACTTTTTTCAACAATAACAACAATATTAAGAGATTTGCATCGGGAATCAATTTTCAAAACATTTTTAATACCAAAAAGAAGACATGTATTGTACAAGGAGTTTGAAATATGTATTTTTGTAGAAAAAATGTTGGAACAACTCAAATTAGACAAATCTAAGAATCTGGACTAGAAAAACTGCTTCTAAGTTTATTGTATAAGGTAAACAGCTGTATTTTCGACTAATTTTTCACACCTCTGACTAAAACACATCTTACTTTGATATTCCTTTATTACATCATTGGTTTCGATCGGTTTAAACAAATTTTTAGATAAAATTTTTAATTTTTTATTCAGTTCGTTTCTATTTTGATCTTTTTAGTGTACCTAATTCAGTCCGTAAACAAGCTATAATATAAACTTATGGAGAAGAATATTATGGAAAAGAATATTATCCTATTATAGACACGAATCAACAAATTATTATGGACATGTTTACAGAACTTCTACACCTTTGAAGATAGAAAGCTGAAATTTTATACGAACATGCAAATTTTTGATACCATTTTTCTTCTACATCGTACCTTACAGGAGTCTGAAATTTTAGCAGCTCTTAGATATTCATAAATATTTTATTTCGTTAGAAGAACATTTTTTCCCGTCTCCATCCCTTCTCAACTTATCGCATCTTGAAATTTGTAAAATTTGAATTTTTGACGCCTTATATTTTAAAAACCACAAGCTTTTTTAAATTTCTATAAACGCAAAAAACCAACGGTAAATTCCATGACACTAAAAAGTATCTTTATTTTTCTTAGCTCATGCAATTAACCATTAAAATTGAGCATTATGTTAACCCCCCTTTACACACTTACAATATGGTTTGGCCCAACTTTATTATTGTATATATTTTAAAATTGCATTTTCTAATAATTTGCTAACATACTTAGTTTCTCTCTATATAGTTTCTATATAGTTGCTAGTTACTTAGTTTCTCTAACAAGAAAATGAGTATTAAGTGAATGTACCTAAAGCGGTCTTAAATGTTTTTAATCATTTTTCTAACTCTGAAGAAAAACCATAGAACCACAATAATAAAAAATATATTTTTTCTTAAATTTTAGATGAAATTACAACATTCTCTGAAAAAATTGAACTATTCATGCTCCACAAAAACTAAATAATAAATTCAAAATTATATCGGAAGCGCTGTGGACTCGAAAATCAACTTAATTGTAAAAAAATAATTTAAAAACCTATTTAATTTTGATTTGTAACTTAATGTAAATTTTTTTAGAAGCAAATTATATGCATGGGACCGAATTATTGCCGTTTACCTCAATATAATTGGAACAAACGATGAAAATATTCAAATATCAACAATAAAATTGATAATTTTGAAACGTATTCATTCATCATTTCATTCTCTCAAATAAATTCCAAACTTCATAATGTTGCAAAATGTAAAAACAAACTAGTTTTATAAAATTTCTCAATGAAACCCTAAAACTTTACATTAATAAGCGTAAATGCATAATATGTAGGGTATTTCTGACAAATTTATATTTTAAAAACTTTAAAATCATTATGATCATTAAAATCGTAATGATTTTTTCATTTAATTTTGTTTATTTAATTTATACTAAAGATGAAAATTACAGTACAACTTTGTACTGTAATTTCTTGCTTTTCTGGGCCCCTAGAGAAAGGCAAAACACTAATTCTTGCTTTTTTTCTGTTAATAGTGTTAATATAATTTTGATTTAATAAAAATATTTCACCTATTTTCTTATTTTTATGTTTAAATAGAATGTAGGCAAAATTTGGGTTCGAACTCATTCACTACAATACAACCGAAACTTTAAATAGCAAACCCAAATTTCATTAAATTTCATTAAAAAAAAAAAAATTATTGCATACAAAAAAAAGATTTTTTTTTCAAAATGTAAAAATTTGGATTTGAACTGAGGTCCCCATATTTCATATTATAAGGCAAAATTTTAAAATTCTTAAAGATTAAGACCTAAATCCGGACATAGGGTGGACAAGACACTGTTCCTAGCCTTGGGAATAATATTGCGGTTTCAAGGGAATATACATGGAAAACGTTTCAACAACTTAATCTAACCTAACACATAAACTAAACCTAATATTGATTCCCATTACACACCCCAAACTAAACCCTACCCGACTTGAATATAAACAAAATCTATAATTTAATCGCGCAATTTTAGTATAAATATATTCAACAAAATTTTTATTTTTAAATATTAATGAGGATATTTTTTTTTTTCATGAAAATTAAAAATTGCTTTTCAATTCAAAATCAGAATGAACATCATAAGTCAAAATTATAATTTCAATCAAAAATATTGTACATATTATAAAAATAATCAGAATTGAATCAAAATTTTAAAATTAATAACAAAATAGCTAAAATTACACTAATTAATGTGAAGGAATTTAAAAAAAAATTAATGGAATAAGTTCTTACCATAAAGCTGCAAATAACAACTAGAAGAATGAAAATTTTCGGAATGTTTTATTGAACTTTTTTCAACAATAACAACAATATTAAGAGATTTGCATCGGGAATCAATTTTCAAAACATTTTTAATACCAAAAAGAAGACATGTATTGTACAAGGAGTTTGAAATATGTATTTTTGTAGAAAAAATGTTGGAACAACTCAAATTAGACAAATCTAAGAATCTGGACTAGAAAAACTGCTTCTAAGTTTATTGTATAAGGTAAACAGCTGTATTTTCGACTAATTTTTCACACCTCTGACTAAAACACATCTTACTTTGATATTCCTTTATTACATCATTGGTTTCGATCGGTTTAAACAAATTTTTAGATAAAATTTTTAATTTTTTATTCAGTTTGTTTCTATTTTGATCTTTTTAGTGTACCTAATTCAGTCCGTAAACAAGCTATAATATAAACTTATGGAGAAGAATATTATGGAAAAGAATATTATCCTATTATAGACACGAATCAACAAATTATTATGGACATGTTTACAGAACTTCTACACCTTTGAAGATAGAAAGCTGAAATTTTATACGAACATGCAAATTTTTGATACCATTTTTCTTCTACATCGTACCTTACAGGAGTCTGAAATTTTAGCAGCTCTTAGATATTCATAAATATTTTATTTCGTTAGAAGAACATTTTTTCCCGTCTCCATCCCTTCTCAACTTATCGCATCTTGAAATTTGTAAAATTTGAATTTTTGACGCCTTATATTTTAAAAACCACAAGCTTTTTTAAATTTCTATAAACGCAAAAAACCAACGGTAAATTCCATGACACTAAAAAGTATCTTTATTTTTCTTAGCTCATGCAATTAACCATTAAAATTGAGCATTATGTTAACCCCCCTTTACACACTTACAATATGGTTTGGCCCAACTTTATTATTGTATATATTTTAAAATTGCATTTTCTAATAATTTGCTAACATACTTAGTTTCTCTCTATATAGTTTCTATATAGTTGCTAGTTACTTAGTTTCTCTAACAAGAAAATGAGTATTAAGTGAATGTACCTAAAGCGGTCTTAAATGTTTTTAATCATTTTTCTAACTCTGAAGAAAAACCATAGAACCACAATAATAAAAAATATATTTTTTCTTAAATTTTAGGTGAAATTACAACATTCTCTGAAAAAATTGAACTATTCATGCTCCACAAAAACTAAATAATAAATTCAAAATTATATCGGAAGCGCTGTGGACTCGAAAATCAACTTAATTGTAAAAAAATAATTTAAAAACCTATTTAATTTTGATTTGTAACTTAATGTAAATTTTTTTAGAAGCAAATTATATGCATGGGACCGAATTATTGCCGTTTACCTCAATATAATTGGAACAAACGATGAAAATATTCAAATATCAACAATAAAATTGATAATTTTGAAACGTATTCATTCATCATTTCATTCTCTCAAATAAATTCCAAACTTCATAATGTTGCAAAATGTAAAAACAAACTAGTTTTATAAAATTTCTCAATGAAACCTTAAAACTTTACATTAATAAGCGTAAATGCATAATATGTAGGGTATTTCTGACAAATTTATATTTTAAAAACTTTAAAATCATTATGATCATTAAAATTGTAATGATTTTTTCATTTAATTTTGTTTATTTAATTTATACTAAAGATGAAAATTACAGTACAACTTTGTACTGTAATTTCTTGCTTTTCTGGGCCCCTAGAGAGAGGCAAAACACTAATTCTTGCTTTTTTTCTGTTAATAGTGTTAATATAATTTTGATTTAATAAAAATATTTCACCTATTTTCTTATTTTTATGTTTAAATAGAATGTAGGCAAAATTTGGGTTCGAACTCATTCACTACAATACAACCGAAACTTTAAATAGCAAACCCAAATTTCATTAAATTTCATTAAAAAAAAAAAATTATTGCATACAAAAAAAAAATTTTTTTTTCAAAATGTAAAAATTTGGATTTGAACTGAGGTCCCCATATTTCATATTATAAGGCAAAATTTTAAAATTCTTAAAGATTAAGACCTAAATCCGGACATAGGGTGGACAAGACACTGTTCCTAGCCTTGGGAATAATATTGCGGTTTCAAGGGAATATACATGGAAAACGTTTCAACAACTTAATCTAACCTAACACATAAACTAAACCTAATATTGATTCCCATTACACACCCCAAACTAAACCCTACCCGACTTGAATATAAACAAAATCTATAATTTAATCGCGCAATTTTAGTATAAATATATTCAACAAAATTTTTATTTTTAAATATAAATGAGGATATTTTTTTTTCTTCATGAAAATTAAAAATTGCTTTTCAATTCAAAATCAGAATGAACATCATAAATCAAAATTATAATTTCAATCAAAAATATTGTACATATTATAAAAATAATCAGAATTGAATCAAAATTTTAAAATTAATAACAAAATAGCTAAAATTACACTAATTAATGTGAAGGAATTTAAGAAAAAATTAATGGAATAAGTTCTTACCATAAAGCTGCAAATAACAACTAAAAGAATGAAAATTTTCGGAATGTTTTATTGAACTTTTTTCAACAATAACAACAATATTAAGAGATTTGCATCGGGAATCAATTTTCAAAACATTTTTAATACCAAAAAGAAGACATGTATTGTACAAGGAGTTTGAAATATGTATTTTTGTAGAAAAAATGTTGGAACAACTCAAATTAGACAAATCTAAGAATCTGGACTAGAAAAACTGCTTCTAAGTTTATTGTATAAGGTAAACAGCTGTATTTTCGACTAATTTTTCACACCTCTGACTAAAACACATCTTACTTTGATCATTGGTTTCGATCGGTTTAAACAAATTTTTAGATAAAATTTTTAATTTTTTATTCAGTTTGTTTCTATTTTGATCTTTTTAGTGTACCTAATTCAGTCCGTAAACAAGCTATAATATAAACTTATGGAGAAGAATATTATGGAAAAGAATATTATCCTATTATAGACACGAATCAACAAATTATTATGGACATGTTTACAGAACTTCTACACCTTTGAAGATAGAAAGCTGAAATTTTATACGAACATGCAAATTTTTGATACCATTTTTCTTCTACATCGTACCTTACAGGAGTCTGAAATTTTAGCAGCTCTTAGATATTCATAAATATTTTATTTCGTTAGAAGAACATTTTTTCCCGTCTCCATCCCTTCTCAACTTATCGCATCTTGAAATTTGTAAAATTTGAATTTTTGACGCCTTATATTTTAAAAACCACAAGCTTTTTTAAATTTCTATAAACGCAAAAAACCAACGGTAAATTCCATGACACTAAAAAGTATCTTTATTTTTCTTAGCTCATGCAATTAACCATTAAAATTGAGCATTATGTTAACCCCCCTTTACACACTTACAATATGGTTTGGCCCAACTTTATTATTGTATATATTTTAAAATTGCATTTTCTAATAATTTGCTAACATACTTAGTTTCTCTCTATATAGTTTCTATATAGTTGCTAGTTACTTAGTTTCTCTAACAAGAAAATGAGTATTAAGTGAATGTACCTAAAGCGGTCTTAAATGTTTTTAATCATTTTTCTAACTCTGAAGAAAAACCATAGAACCACAATAATAAAAAATATATTTTTTCTCAAATTTTAGGTGAAATTACAACATTCTCTGAAAAAATTGAACTATTCATGCTCCACAAAAACTAAATAATAAATTCAAAATTATATCGGAAGCGCTGTGGACTCGAAAATCAACTTAATTGTAAAAGAATAATTTAAAAACCTATTTAATTTTGATTTGTAACTTAATGTAAATTTTTTTAGAAGCAAATTATATGCATGGGACCGAATTATTGCCGTTTACCTCAATATAATTGGAACAAACGATGAAAATATTCAAATATCAACAATAAAATTGATAATTTTGAAACGTATTCATTCATCATTTCATTCTCTCAAATAAATTCCAAACTTCATAATGTTGCAAAATGTAAAAACAAACTAGTTTTATAAAATTTCTCAATGAAACCTTAAAACTTTACATTAATAAGCGTAAATGCATAATATGTAGGGTATTTCTGACAAATTTATATTTTAAAAACTTTAAAATCATTATGATCATTAAAATCGTAATGATTTTTTCATTTAATTTTGTTTATTTAATTTATACTAAAGATGAAAATTACAGTACAACTTTGTACTGTAATTTCTTGCTTTTCTGGGCCCCTAGAGAGAGGCAAAACACTAATTCTTGCTTTTTTTCTGTTAATAGTGTTAATATAATTTTGATTTAATAAAAATATTTCACCTATTTTCTTATTTTTATGTTTAAATAGAATGTAGGCAAAATTTGGGTTCGAACTCATTCACTACAATACAACCGAAACTTTAAATAGCAAACCCAAATTTCATTAAATTTCATTAAAAAAAAAAAAAATTATTGCATACAAAAAAAAAATTTTTTTTTCAAAATGTAAAAATTTGGATTTGAACTGAGGTCCCCATATTTCATATTATAAGGCAAAATTTTAAAATTCTTAAAGATTAAGACCTAAATCCGGACATAGGGTGGACAAGACACTGTTCCTAGCCTTGGGAATAATATTGCGGTTTCAAGGGAATATACATGGAAAACGTTTCAACAACTTAATCTAACCTAACACATAAACTAAACCTAATATTGATTCTCATTACACACCCCAAACTAAACCCTACCCGACTTGAATATAAACAAAATCTATAATTTAATCGCGCAATTTTAGTATAAATATATTCAACAAAATTTTTATTTTTAAATATTAATGAGGATATTTTTTTTTTTTTCATGAAAATTAAAAATTGCTTTTCAATTCAAAATCAGAATGAACATCATAAGTCAAAATTATAATTTCAATCAAAAATATTGTACATATTATAAAAATAATCAGAATTGAATCAAAATTTTAAAATTAATAACAAAATAGCTAAAATTACACTAATTAATGTGAAGGAATTTAAGAAAAAATTAATGGAATAAGTTCTTACCATAAAGCTGCAAATAACAACTAGAAGAATGAAAATTTTCGGAATGTTTTATTGAACTTTTTTCAACAATAACAACAATATTAAGAGATTTGCATCGGGAATCAATTTTCAAAATATTTTTAATACCAAAAAGAAGACATGTATTGTACAAGGAGTTTGAAATATGTATTTTTGTAGAAAAAATGTTGGAACAACTCAAATTAGACAAATCTAAGAATCTGGACTAGAAAAACTGCTTCTAAGTTTATTGTATAAGGTAAACAGCTGTATTTTCGACTAATTTTTCACACCTCTGACTAAAACACATCTTACTTTGATATTCCTTTACTACATCATTGGTTTCGATCGGTTTAAACAAATTTTTAGATAAAATTTTTAATTTTTTATTCAGTTTGTTTCTATTTTGATCTTTTTAGTGTACCTAATTCAGTCCGTAAACAAGCTATAATATAAACTTATGGAGAAGAATATTATGGAAAAGAATATTATCCTATTATAGACACGAATCAACAAATTATTATGGACATGTTTACAGAACTTCTACACCTTTGAAGATAGAAAGCTGAAATTTTATACGAACATGCAAATTTTTGATACCATTTTTCTTCTACATCGTACCTTACAGGAGTCTGAAATTTTAGCAGTTCTTAGATATTCATAAATATTTTATTTCGTTAGAAGAACATTTTTTCCCGTCTCCATCCCTTCTCAACTTATCGCATCTTGAAATTTGTAAAATTTGAATTTTTGACGCCTTATATTTTAAAAACCACAAGCTTTTTTAAATTTCTATAAACGCAAAAAACCAACGGTAAATTCCATGACACTAAAAAGTATCTTTATTTTTCTTAGCTCATGCAATTAACCATTAAAATTGAGCATTATGTTAACCCCTCTTTACACACTTACAATATGGTTTGGCCCAACTTTATTATTGTATATATTTTAAAATTGCATTTTCTAATAATTTGCTAACATACTTAGTTTCTCTCTATATAGTTTCTATATAGTTGCTAGTTACTTAGTTTCTCTAACAAGAAAATGAGTATTAAGTGAATGTACCTAAAGCGGTCTTAAATGTTTTTAATCATTTTTCTAACTCTGAAGAAAAACCATAGAACCACAATAATAAAAAATATATTTTTTCTTAAATTTTAGGTGAAATTACAACATTCTCTGAAAAAATTGAACTATTCATGCTCCACAAAAACTAAATAATAAATTCAAAATTATATCGGAAGCGCTGTGGACTCGAAAATCAACTTAATTGTAAAAAAATAATTTAAAAACCTATTTAATTTTGATTTGTAACTTAATGTAAATTTTTTTAGAAGCAAATTATATGCATGGGACCGAATTATTGCCGTTTACCTCAATATAATTGGAACAAACGATGAAAATATTCAAATATCAACAATAAAATTGATAATTTTGAAACGTATTCATTCATCATTTCATTGTCTCAAATAAATTCCAAACTTCATAATGTTGCAAAATGTAAAAACAAACTAGTTTTATAAAATTTCTCAATGAAACTTTAAAACTTTACATTAATAAGCGTAAATGCATAATATGTAGGGTATTTCTGACAAATTTATATTTTAAAAACTTTAAAATCATTATGATCATTAAAATTGTAATGATTTTTTCATTTAATTTTGTTTATTTAATTTATACTAAAGATGAAAATTACAGTACAACTTTGTACTGTAATTTCTTGCTTTTCTGGGCCCCTAGAGAGAGGCAAAACACTAATTCTTGCTTTTTTTCTGTTAATAGTGTTAATATAATTTTGATTTAATAAAAATATTTCACCTATTTTCTTATTTTTATGTTTAAATAGAATGTAGGCAAAATTTGGGTTCGAACTCATTCACTACAATACAACCGAAACTTTAAATAGCAAACCCAAATTTCATTAAATTTCATTAAAAAAAAAAAAATTATTGCATACAAAAAAAAAATTTTTTTTTCAAAATGTAAAAATTTGGATTTGAACTGAGGTCCCCATATTTCATATTATAAGGCAAAATTTTAAAATTCTTAAAGATTAAGACCTAAATCCGGACATAGGGTGGACAAGACACTGTTCCTAGCCTTGGGAATAATATTGCGGTTTCAAGGGAATATACATGGAAAACGTTTCAACAACTTAATCTAACCTAACACATAAACTAAACCTAATATTGATTCCCATTACACACCCCAAACTAAACCCTACCCGACTTGAATATAAACAAAATCTATAATTTAATCGCGCAATTTTAGTATAAATATATTCAACAAAATTTTTATTTTTAAATATTAATGAGGATATTTTTTTTTTTTCATGAAAATTAAAAATTGCTTTTCAATTCAAAATCAGAATGAACATCATAAGTCAAAATTATAATTTCAATCAAAAATATTGTACATATTATAAAAATAATCAGAATTGAATCAAAATTTTAAAATTAATAACAAAATAGCTAAAATTACACTAATTAATGTGAAGGAATTTAAGAAAAAATTAATGGAATAAGTTCTTACCATAAAGCTGCAAATAACAACTAGAAGAATGAAAATTTTCGGAATGTTTTATTGAACTTTTTTCAACAATAACAACAATATTAAGAGATTTGCATCGGGAATCAATTTTCAAAACATTTTTAATACCAAAAAGAAGACATGTATTGTACAAGGAGTTTGAAATATGTATTTTTGTAGAAAAAATGTTGGAACAACTCAAATTAGACAAATCTAAGAATCTGGACTAGAAAAACTGCTTCTAAGTTTATTGTATAAGGTAAACAGCTGTATTTTCGACTAATTTTTCACACCTCTAACTAAAACACATCTTACTTTGATATTCCTTTATTACATCATTGGTTTCGATCGGTTTAAACAAATTTTTAGATAAAATTTTTAATTTTTTATTCAGTTTGTTTCTATTTTGATCTTTTTAGTGTACCTAATTCAGTCCGTAAACAAGCTATAATATACACTTATGGAGAAGAATATTATGGAAAAGAATGTTATCCTATTATAGACACGAATCAACAAATTATTATGGACATGTTTACAGAACTTCTACACCTTTGAAGATAGAAAGCTGAAATTTTATACGAACATGCAAATTTTTGATACCATTTTTCTTCTACATCGTACCTTACAGGAGTCTGAAATTTTAGCAGCTCTTAGATATTCATAAATATTTTATTTCGTTAGAAGAACATTTTTTCCCGTCTCCATCCCTTCTCAACTTATCGCATCTTGAAATTTGTAAAATTTGAATTTTTGACACCTTATATTTTAAAAACCACAAGCTTTTTTAAATTTCTATAAACGCAAAAAACCAACGGTAAATTCCATGACACTAAAAAGTATCTTTATTTTTCTTAGCTCATGCAATTAACCATTAAAATTGAGCATTATGTTAACCCCTCTTTACACACTTACAATATGGTTTGGCCCAACTTTATTATTGTATATATTTTAAAATTGCATTTTCTAATAATTTGCTAACATACTTAGTTTCTCTCTATATAGTTTCTATATAGTTGCTAGTTACTTAGTTTCTCTAACAAGAAAATGAGTATTAAGTGAATGTACCTAAAGCGGTCTTAAATGTTTTTAATCATTTTTCTAACTCTGAAGAAAAACCATAGAACCACAATAATAAAAAATATATTTTTTCTTAAATTTTAGGGGAAATTACAACATTCTCTGAAAAAATTGAACTATTCATGCTCCACAAAAACTAAATAATAAATTCAAAATTATATCGAAAGCGCTGTGGACTCGAAAATCAACTTAATTGTAAAAAAATAATTTAAAAACCTATTTAATTTTGATTTGTAACTTAATGTAAATTTTTTTAGAAGCAAATTATATGCATGGGACCGAATTATTGCCGTTTACCTCAATATAATTGGAACAAACGATGAAAATATTCAAATATCAACAATAAAATTGATAATTTTGAAACGTATTCATTCATCATTTCATTCTCTCAAATAAATTCCAAACTTCATAATGTTGCAAAATGTAAAAACAAACTAGTTTTATAAAATTTCTCAATGAAACCTTAAAACTTTACATTAATAAGCGTAAATGCATAATATGTAGGGTATTTCTGACAAATTTATATTTTAAAAACTTTAAAATCATTATGATCATTAAAATTGTAATGATTTTTTCATTTAATTTTGTTTATTTAATTTATACTAAAGATGAAAATTACAGTACAACTTTGTACTGTAATTTCTTGCTTTTCTGGGCCCCTAGAGAGAGGCAAAACACTAATTCTTGCTTTTTTTCTGTTAATAGTGTTAATATAATTTTGATTTAATAAAAATATTTCACCTATTTTCTTATTTTTATGTTTAAATAGAATGTAGGCAAAATTTGGGTTCGAACTCATTCACTACAATACAACCGAAACTTTAAATAGCAAACCCAAATTTCATTAAATTTCATTAAAAAAAAAAAAATTATTGCATACAAAAAAAAAATTTTTTTTTCAAAATGTAAAAATTTGGATTTGAACTGAGGTCCCCATATTTCATATTATAAGGCAAAATTTTAAAATTCTTAAAGATTAAGACCTAAATCCGGACATAGGGTGGACAAGACACTGTTCCTAGTCTTGGGAATAATATTGCGGTTTCAAGGGAATATACATGGAAAACGTTTCAACAACTTAATCTAACCTAACACATAAACTAAACCTAATATTGATTCCCATTACACACCCCAAACTAAACCCTACCCGACTTGAATATAAACAAAACCTATAATTTAATCGCGCAATTTTAGTATAAATATATTCAACAAAATTTTTATTTTTAAATATTAATGAGGATATTTTTTTTTTTTCATGAAAATTAAAAATTGCTTTTCAATTCAAAATCAGAATGAACATCATAAGTCAAAATTATAATTTCAATCAAAAATATTGTACATATTATAAAAATAATCAGAATTGAATCAAAATTTTAAAATTAATAACAAAACAGCTAAAATTACACTAATTAATGTGAAGGAATTTAAGAAAAAATTAATGGAATAAGTTCTTACCATAAAGCTGCAAATAACAACTAGAAGAATGAAAATTTTCGGAATGTTTTATTGAACTTTTTTCAACAATAACAACAATATTAAGAGATTTGCATCGGGAATCAATTTTCAAAACATTTTTAATACCAAAAAGAAGACATGTATTGTACAAGGAGTTTGAAATATGTATTTTTGTAGAAAAAATGTTGGAACAACTCAAATTAGACAAATCTAAGAATCTGGACTAGAAAAACTGCTTCGAAGTTTATTGTATAAGGTAAACAGCTGTATTTTCGACTAATTTTTCACACCTCTGACTAAAACACATCTTACTTTGATATTCCTTTATTACATCATTGGTTTCGATCGGTTTAAACAAATTTTTAGATAAAATTTTTAATTTTTTATTCAGTTTGTTTCTATTTTGATCTTTTTAGTGTACCTAATTCAGTCCGTAAACAAGCTATAATATAAACTTATGGAGAAGAATATTATGGAAAAGAATATTATCCTATTATAGACACGAATCAACAAATTATTATAGACATGTTTACAGAACTTCTACACCTTTGAAGATAGAAAGCTGAAATTTTATACGAACATGCAAATTTTTGATACCATTTTTCTTCTACATCGTACCTTACAGGAGTCTGAAATTTTAGCAGCTCTTAGATATTCATAAATATTTTATTTCGTTAGAAGAACATTTTTTCCCGTCTCCATCCCTTCTCAACTTATCGCATTTTGAAATTTGTAAAATTTGAATTTTTGACGCCTTATATTTTAAAAACCACAAGCTTTTTTAAATTTCTATAAACGCAAAAAACCAACGGTAAATTCCATGACACTAAAAAGTATCTTTATTTTTCTTAGCTCATGCAATTAACCATTAAAATTGAGCATTATGTTAACCCCTCTTTACACACTTACAATATGGTTTGGCCCAACTTTATTATTGTATATATTTTAAAATTGCATTTTCTAATAATTTGCTAACATACTTAGTTTCTCTCTATATAGTTTCTATATAGTTGCTAGTTACTTAGTTTCTCTAACAAGAAAATGAGTATTAAGTGAATGTACCTAAAGCGGTCTTAAATGTTTTTAATCATTTTTCTAACTCTGAAGAAAAACCATAGAACCACAATAATAAAAAATATATTTTTTCTTAAATTTTAGGTGAAATTACAACATTCTCTGAAAAAATTGAACTATTCATGCTCCACAAAAACTAAATAATAAATTCAAAATTATATCGGAAGCGCTGTGGACTCGAAAATCAACTTAATTGTAAAAAAATAATTTAAAAACCTATTTAATTTTGATTTGTAACTTAATGTAAATTTTTTTAGAAGCAAATTATATTCATGGGACCGAATTATTGCCGTTTACCTCAATATAATTGGAACAAACGATCAAAATATTCAAATATCAACAATAAAATTGATAATTTTGAAACGTATTCATTCATCATTTCATTGTCTCAAATAAATTCCAAACTTCATAATGTTGCAAAATGTAAAAACAAACTAGTTTTATAAAATTTCTCAATGAAACCTTAAAACTTTACATTAATAAGCGTAAATGCATAATATGTAGGGTATTTCTGACAAATTTATATTTTAAAAACTTTAAAATCATTATGATCATTAAAATTGTAATGATTTTTTCATTTAATTTTGTTTATTTAATTTATACTAAAGATGAAAATTACAGTACAACTTTGTACTGTAATTTCTTGCTTTTCTGGGCCCCTAGAGAGAGGCAAAACACTAATTCTTGCTTTTTTTCTGTTAATAGTGTTAATATAATTTTGATTTAATAAAAATATTTCACCTATTTTCTTATTTTTATGTTTAAATAGAATGTAGGCAAAATTTGGGTTCGAACTCATTCACTACAATACAACCGAAACTTTAAATAGCAAACCCAAATTTCATTAAATTTCATTAAAAAAAAAAAAATTATTGCATACAAAAAAAAAATTTTTTTTTCAAAATGTAAAAATTTGGATTTGAACTGAGGTCCCCATATTTCATATTATAAGGCAAAATTTTAAAATTCTTAAAGATTAAGACCTAAATCCGGACATAGGGTGGACAAGACACTGTTCCTAGCCTTGGGAATAATATTGCGGTTTCAAGGGAATATACATGGAAAACGTTTCAACAACTTAATCTAACCTAACACACAAACTAAACCTAATATTGATTCCCATTACACACCCCAAACTAAACCCTACCCGACTTGAATATAAACAAAATCTATAATTTAATCGCGCAATTTTAGTATAAATATATTCAACAAAATTTTTATTTTTAAATATTAATGAGGATATTTTTTTTTTTTCATGAAAATTAAAAATTGCTTTTCAATTCAAAATCAGAATGAACATCATAAGTCAAAATTATAATTTCAATCAAAAATATTGTACATATTATAAAAATAATCAGAATTGAATCAAAATTTTAAAATTAATAACAAAATAGCTAAAATTACACTAATTAATGTGAAGGAATTTAAGAAAAAATTAATGGAATAAGTTCTTACCATAAAGCTGCAAATAACAACTAGAAGAATGAAAATTTTCGGAATGTTTTATTGAACTTTTTTCAACAATAACAACAATATTAAGAGATTTGCATCGGGAATCAATTTTCAAAACATTTTTAATACCAAAAAGAAGACATGTATTGTACAAGGAGTTTGAAATATGTATTTTTGTAGAAAAAATGTTGGAACAACTCAAATTAGACAAATCTAAGAATCTGGACTAGAAAAACTGCTTCTAAGTTTATTGTATAAGGTAAACAGCTGTATTTTCGACTAATTTTTCACACCTCTGACTAAAACACATCTTACTTTGATATTCCTTTATTACATCATTGGTTTCGATCGGTTTAAACAAATTTTTAGATAAAATTTTTAATTTTTTATTCAGTTTGTTTCTATTTTGATCTTTTTAGTGTACCTAATTCAGTCCGTAAACAAGCTATAATATAAACTTATGGAGAAGAATATTATGGAAAAGAATATTATCCTATTATAGACACGAATCAACAAATTATTATGGACATGTTTACAGAACTTCTACACCTTTGAAGATAGAAAGCTGAAATTTTATACGAACATGCAAATTTTTGATACCATTTTTCTTCTACATCGTACCTTACAGGAGTCTGAAATTTTAGCAGCTCTTAGATATTCATAAATATTTTATTTCGTTAGAAGAACATTTTTTCCCGTCTCCATCCCTTCTCAACTTATCGCATCTTGAAATTTGTAAAATTTGAATTTTTGACGCCTTATATTTTAAAAACCACAAGCTTTTTTAAATTTCTATAAACGCAAAAAACCAACGGTAAATTCCATGACACTAAAAAGTATCTTTATTTTTCTTAGCTCATGCAATTAACCATTAAAATTGAGCATTATGTTAACCCCTCTTTACACACTTACAATATGGTTTGGCCCAACTTTATTATTGTATATATTTTAAAATTGCATTTTCTAATAATTTGCTAACATACTTAGTTTCTCTCTATATAGTTTCTATATAGTTGCTAGTTACTTAGTTTCTCTAACAAGAAAATGAGTATTAAGTGAATGTACCTAAAGCGGTCTTAAATGTTTTTAATCATTTTTCTAACTCTGAAGAAAAACCATAGAACCACAATAATAAAAAATATATTTTTTCTTAAATTTTAGGTGAAATTACAACATTCTCTGAAAAAATTGAACTATTCATGCTCCACAAAAACTAAATAATAAATTCAAAATTATATCGGAAGCGCTGTGGACTCGAAAATCAACTTAATTGTAAAAAAATAATTTAAAAACCTATTTAATTTTGATTTGTAACTTAATGTAAATTTTTTTAGAAGCAAATTATATGCATGGGACCGAATTATTGCCGTTTACCTCAATATAATTGGAACAAACGATGAAAATATTCAAATATCAACAATAAAATTGATAATTTTGAAACGCATTCATTCATCATTTCATTGTCTCAAATAAATTCCAAACTTCATAATGTTGCAAAATGTAAAAACAAACTAGTTTTATAAAATTCCTCAATGAAACCTTAAAACTTTACATTAAAAAGCGTAAATGCATAATATGTAGGGTATTTCTGACAAATTTATATTTTAAAAACTTTAAAATCATTATAATCATTAAAATTGTAATGATTTTTTCATTTAATTTTGTTTATTTAATTTATACTAAAGATGAAAATTACAGTACAACTTTGTACTGTAATTTCTTGCTTTTCTGGGCCCCTAGAGAGAGGCAAAACACTAATTCTTGCTTTTTTTCTGTTAATAGTGTTAATATAATTTTGATTTAATAAAAATATTTCACCTATTTTCTTATTTTTATGTTTAAATAGAATGTAGGCAAAATTTGGGTTCGAACTCATTCACTACAATACAACCGAAACTTTAAATAGCAAACCCAAATTTCATTAAATTTCATTAAAAAAAAAAAAATTATTGCATACAAAAAAAAATTTTTTTTTTCAAAATGTAAAAATTTGGATTTGAACTGAGGTCCCCATATTTCATATTATAAGGCAAAATTTTAAAATTCTTAAAGATTAAGACCTAAATCCGGACATAGGGTGGACAAGACACTGTTCCTAGCCTTGGGAATGATATTGCGGTTTCAAGGGAATATACATGGAAAACGTTTCAACAACTTAATCTAACCTAACACATAAACTAAACCTAATATTGATTCCCATTACACACCCCAAACTAAACCCTACCCGACTTGAATATAAACAAAATCTATAATTTAATCGCGCAATTTTAGTATAAATATATTCAACAAAATTTTTATTTTTAAATATTAATGAGGATATTTTTTTTTTTTTTCATGAAAATTAAAAATTGCTTTTCAATTCAAAATCAGAATGAACATCATAAGTCAAAATTATAATTTCAATCAAAAATATTGTACATATTATAAAAATAATCAGAATTGAATAAAAATTTTAAAATTAATAACAAAATAGCTAAAATTACACTAATTAATGTGAAGGAATTTAAGAAAAAATTAATGGAATAAGTTCTTACCATAAAGCTGCAAATAACAACTAGAAGAATGAAAATTTTCGGAATGTTTTATTGAACTTTTTTCAACAATAACAACAATATTAAGAGATTTGCATCGGGAATCAATTTTCAAAACATTTTTAATACCAAAAAGAAGACATGTATTGTACAAGGAGTTTGAAATATGTATTTTTGTAGAAAAAATGTTGGAACAACTCAAATTAGACAAATCTAAGAATCTGGACTAGAAAAACTGCTTCTAAGTTTATTGTATAAGGTAAACAGCTGTATTTTCGACTAATTTTTCACACCTCTGACTAAAACACATCTTACTTTGATATTCCTTTATTACATCATTGGTTTCGATCGGTTTTAAACAAATTTTTAGATAAAATTTTTAATTTTTTATTCAGTTTGTTTCTATTTTGATCTTTTTAGTGTACCTAATTCAGTCCGTAAACAAGCTATAATATAAACTTATGGAGAAGAATATTATGGAAAAGAATATTATCCTATTATAGACACGAATCAACAAATTATTATGGACATGTTTACAGAACTTCTACACCTTTGAAGATAGAAAGCTGAAATTTTATACGAACATGCAAATTTTTGATACCATTTTTCTTCTACATCGTACCTTACAGGAGTCTGAAATTTTAGCAGCTCTTAGATATTCATAAATATTTTATTTCGTAAGAAGAACATTTTTTCCCGTCTCCATCCCTTCTCAACTTATCGCATCTTGAAATTTGTAAAATTTGAATTTTTGACGCCTTATATTTTAAAAACCACAAGCCTTTTTAAATTTCTATAAACGCAAAAAACCAACGGTAAATTCCATGACACTAAAAAGTATCTTAATTTTTCTTAGCTCATGCAATTAACCATTAAAATTGAGCATTATGTTAACCCCTCTTTACACACTTACAATATGGTTTGGCCCAACTTTATTATTGTATATATTTTAAAATTGCATTTTCTAATAATTTGCTAACATACTTAGTTTCTCTCTATATAGTTTCTATATAGTTGCTAGTTACTTAGTTTCTCTAACAAGAAAATGAGTATTAAGTGAATGTACCTAAAGCGGTCTTAAATGTTTTTAATCATTTTTCTAACTCTGAAGAAAAACCATAGAACCACAATAATAAAAAATATATTTTTTCTTAAATTTTAGGTGAAATTACAACATTCTCTGAAAAAATTGAACTATTCATGCTCCACAAAAACTAAATAATAAATTCAAAATTATATCGGAAGCGCTGTGGACTCGAAAATCAACTTAATTGTAAAAAAATAATTTAAAAACCTATTTAATTTTGATTTGTAACTTAATGTAAATTTTTTTAGAAGCAAATTATATGCATGGGACCGAATTATTGCCGTTTACCTCAATATAATTGGAACAAACGATGAAAATATTCAAATATCAACAATAAAATTGATAATTTTGAAACGTATTCATTCATCATTTCATTGTCTCAAATAAATTCCAAACTTCATAATGTTGCAAAATGTAAAAAAAAAAATTAGTTTTATAAAATTTCTCAATGAAACCTTGAAACTTTACATTAATAAGCGTAAATGCATAATATGTAGGGTATTTCTGACAAATTTATATTTTAAAAACTTTAAAATCATTATGATCATTAAAATTGTAATGATTTTTTCATTTAATTTTGTTTATTTAATTTATACTAAAGATGAAAATTACAGTACAACTTTGTACTGTAATTTCTTGCTTTTCTGGGCCCCTAGAGAGAGGCAAAACACTAATTCTTGCTTTTTTTCTGTTAATAGTGTTAATATAATTTTGATTTAATAAAAATATTTCACCTATTTTCTTATTTTTATGTTTAAATAGAATGTAGGCAAAATTTGGGTTCGAACTCATTCACTACAATACAACCGAAACTTTAAATAGCAAACCCAAATTTCATTAAATTTCATTAAAAAAAAAAAAATTATTGCATACAAAAAAAAAATTTTTTTTTCAAAATGTAAAAATTTGGATTTGAACTGAGGTCCCCATATTTCATATTATAAGGCAAAATTTTAAAATTCTTAAAGATTAAGACCTAAATCCGGACATAGGGTGGACAAGACACTGTTCCTAGCCTTGGAAATAATATTGCGGTTTCAAGGGAATATACATGGAAAACGTTTCAACAACTTAATCTAACCTAACACATAAACTAAACCTAATATTGATTCCCATTACACACCCCAAACTAAACCCTACCCGACTTGAATATAAACAAAATCTATAATTTAATCGCGCAATTTTAGTATAAATATATTCAACAAAATTTTTATTTTTAAATATTAATGAGGATATTTTTTTTTTTTCATGAAAATTAAAAATTGCTTTTCAATTCAAAATCAGAATGAACATCATAAGTCAAAATTATAATTTCAATCAAAAATATTGTACATATTATAAAAATAATCAGAATTGAATCAAAATTTTAAAATTAATAACAAAATAGCTAAAATTACACTAATTAATGTGAAGGAATTTAAGAAAAAATTAATGGAATAAGTTCTTACCATAAAGCTGCAAATAACAACTAGAAGAATGAAAATTTTCGGAATGTTTTATTGAACTTTTTTCAACAATAACAACAATATTAAGAGATTTGTATCGGGAATCAATTTTCAAAACATTTTTAATACCAAAAAGAAGACATGTATTGTACAAGGAGTTTGAAATATGTATTTTTGTAGAAAAAATGTTGGAACAACTCAAATTAGACAAATCTAAGAATCTGGACTAGAAAAACTGCTTCTAAGTTTATTGTATAAGGTAAACAGCTGTATTTTCGACTAACTTTTTACACCTCTGACTAAAACACATCTTACTTTGATCATTGGTTTCGATCGGTTTAAACAAATTTTTAGATAAAATTTTTAATTTTTTATTCAGTTTGTTTCTATTTTGATCTTTTTAGTGTACCTAATTCAGTCCGTAAACAAGCTATAATATAAACTTATGGAGAAGAATATTATGGAAAAGAATATTATCCTATTATAGACACGAATCAACAAATTATTATGGACATGTTTACAGAACTTCTACACCTTTGAAGATAGAAAGCTGAAATTTTATACGAACATGCAAATTTTTGATACCATTTTTCTTCTACATCGTACCTTACAGGAGTCTGAAATTTTAGCAGCTCTTAGATATTCATAAATATTTTATTTCGTTAGAAGAACATTTTTTTCCGTCTCCATCCCTTCTCAACTTATCGTATCTTGAAATTTGTAAAATTTGAATTTTTGACGCCTTATATTTTAAAAACCACAAGCTTTTTTAAATTTCTATAAACGCAAAAAACCAACGGTAAATTCCATGACACTAAAAAGTATCTTTATTTTTCTTAGCTCATGCAATTAACCATTAAAATTGAGCATTATGTTAACCCCCCTTTACACACTTACAATATGGTTTGGCCCAACTTTATTATTGTATATATTTTAAAATAGCATTTTCTAATAATTTGCTAACATACTTAGTTTCTCTCTATATAGTTTCTATATAGTTGCTAGTTACTTAGTTTCTCTAACAAGAAAATGAGTATTAAGTGAATGTACCTAAAGCGGTCTTAAATGTTTTTAATCATTTTTCTAACTCTGAAGAAAAACCATAGAACCACAATAATAAAAAATATATTTTTTCTTAAATTTTAGGTGAAATTACAACATTCTCTGAAAAAATTGAACTATTCATGCTCCACAAAAACTAAATAATAAATTCAAAATTATATCGGAAGCGCTGTGGACTCGAAAATCAACTTAATTGTAAAAAAATAATTTAAAAACCTATTTAATTTTGATTTGTAACTTAATGTAAATTTTTTTAGAAGCAAATTATATGCATGGGACCGAATTATTGCCGTTTACCTCAATATAATTGGAACAAACGATGAAAATATTCAAATATCAACAATAAAATTGATAATTTTGAAACGTATTCATTCATCATTTCATTGTCTCAAATAAATTCCAAACTTCATAATGTTGCAAAATGTAAAAACAAACTAGTTTTATAAAATTTCTCAATGAAACCTTAAAACTTTACATTAATAAGCGTAAATGCATAATATGTAGGGTATTTCTGACAAATTTATATTTTAAAAACTTTAAAATCATTATGATCATTAAAATTGTAATGATTTTTTCATTTAATTTTGTTTATTTAATTTATACTAAAGATGAAAATTACAGTACAACTTTGTACTGTAATTTCTTGCTTTTCTGGGCCCCTAGAGAGAGGCAAAACACTAATTCTTGCTTTTTTTCTGTTAATAGTGTTAATATAATTTTGATTTAATAAAAATATTTCACCTATTTTCTTATTTTTATGTTTAAATAGAATGTAGGCAAAATTTGGGTTCGAACTCATTCACTACAATACAACCGAAACTTTAAATAGCAAACCCAAATTTCATTAAATTTCATTAAAAAAAAAAAAAAATTATTGCATACAAAAAAAAAATTTTTTTTTCAAAATGTAAAAATTTGGATTTGAACTGAGGTCCCCATATTTCATATTATAAGGCAAAATTTTAAAATTCTTAAAGATTAAGACCTAAATCCGGACATAGGGTGGACAAGACACTGTTCCTAGCCTTGGGAATAATATTGCGGTTTCAAGGGAATATACATGGAAAACGTTTCAACAACTTAATCTAACCTAACACATAAACTAAACCTAATATTGATTCCCATTACACACCCCAAACTAAACCCTACCCGACTTGAATATAAACAAAATCTATAATTTAATCGCGCAATTTTAGTATAAATATATTCAACAAAATTTTTATTTTTAAATATTAATGAGGATATTTTTTTTTTTCATGAAAATTAAAAATTGCTTTTCAATTCAAAATCAGAATGAACATCATAAGTCAAAATTATAATTTCAATCAAAAATATTGTACATATTATAAAAATAATTAGAATTGAATCAAAATTTTAAAATTAATAACAAAATAGCTAAAATTACACTAATTAATGTGAAGGAATTTAAGAAAAAATTAATGGAATAAGTTCTTACCATAAAGCTGCAAATAACAACTAGAAGAATGAAAATTTTCGGAATGTTTTATTGAACTTTTTTCAACAATAACAACAATATTAAGAGATTTGCATCGGGAATCAATTTTCAAAACATTTTTAATACCAAAAAGAAGACATGTATTGTACAAGGAGTTTGAAATATGTATTTTTGTAGAAAAAATGTTGGAACAACTCAAATTAGACAAATCTAAGAATCTGGACTAGAAAAACTGCTTCTAAGTTTATTGTATAAGGTAAACAGCTGTATTTTCGACTAATTTTTCACACCTCTGACTAAAACACATCTTACTTTGATATTCCTTTATTACATCATTGGTTTCGATCGGTTTAAACAAATTTTTAGATAAAATTTTTAATTTTTTATTCAGTTTGTTTCTATTTTGATCTTTTTAGTGTACCTAATTCAGTCCGTAAACAAGCTATAATATAAACTTATGGAGAAGAATATTATGGAAAAGAATATTATCCTATTATAGACACGAATCAACAAATTATTATGGACATGTTTACAGAACTTCTACACCTTTGAAAATAGAAAGCTGAAATTTTATACGAACATGCAAATTTTTGATACCATTTTTCTTCTACATCGTACCTTACAGGAGTCTGAAATTTTAGCAGCTCTTAGATATTCATAAATATTTTATTTCGTTAGAAGAACATTTTTTCCCGTCTCCATCCCTTCTCAACTTATCGCATCTTGAAATTTGTAAAATTTGAATTTTTGACGCCTTATATTTTAAAAACCACAAGCTTTTTTAAATTTCTATAAACGCAAAAAACCAACGGTAAATTCCATGACACTAAAAAGTATCTTTATTTTTCTTAGCTCATGCAATTAACCATTAAAATTGAGCATTATGTTAACCCCTCTTTACACACTTACAATATGGTTTGGCCCAACTTTATTATTGTATATATTTTAAAATTGCATTTTCTAATAATTTGCTAACATACTTAGTTTCTCTCTATATAGTTTCTATATAGTTGCTAGTTACTTAGTTTCTCTAACAAGAAAATGAGTATTAAGTGAATGTACCTAAAGCGGTCTTAAATGTTTTTAATCATTTTTCTAACTCTGAAGAAAAACCATAGAACCACAATAATAAAAAATATATTTTTTCTTAAATTTTAGGTGAAATTACAACATTCTCTGAAAAAATTGAACTATTCATGCTCCACAAAAACTAAATAATAAATTCAAAATTATATCGAAAGCGCTGTGGACTCGAAAATCAACTTAATTGTAAAAAAATAATTTAAAAACCTATTTAATTTTGATTTGTAACTTAATGTAAATTTTTTTAGAAGCAAATTATATGCATGGGACCGAATTATTGCCGTTTACCTCAATATAATTGGAACAAACGATGAAAATATTCAAATATCAACAATAAAATTGATAATTTTGAAACGTATTCATTCATCATTTCATTGTCTCAAATAAATTCCAAACTTCATAATGTTGCAAAATGTAAAAACAAACTAGTTTTATAAAATTTCTCAATGAAACCTTAAAACTTTACATTAATAAGCGTAAATGCATAATATGTAGGGTATTTCTGACAAATTTATATTTTAAAAACTTTAAAATCATTATGATCATTAAAATTGTAATGATTTTTTCATTTAATTTTGTTTATTTAATTTATACTAAAGATGAAAATTACAGTACAACTTTGTACTGTAATTTCTTGCTTTTCTGGGCCCCTAGAGAGAGGCAAAACACTAATTCTTGCTTTTTTTCTGTTAATAGTGTTAATATAATTTTGATTTAATAAAAATATTTCACCTATTTTCTTATTTTTATGTTTAAATAGAATGTAGGCAAAATTTGGGTTCGAACTCATTCACTACAATACAACCGAAACTTTAAATAGCAAACCCAAATTTCATTAAATTTCATTAAAAAAAAAAAAATTATTGCATACAAAAAAAAAATTTTTTTTTCAAAATGTAAAAATTTGGATTTGAACTGAGGTCCCCATATTTCATATTATAAGGCAAAATTTTAAAATTCTTAAAGATTAAGACCTAAATCCGGACATAGGGTGGACAAGACACTGTTCCTAGCCTTGGGAATAATATTGCGGTTTCAAGGGAATATACATGGAAAACGTTTCAACAACTTAATCTAACCTAACACATAAACTAAACCTAATATTGATTCCCATTACACACCCCAAACTAAACCCTACCCGACTTGAATATAAACAAAATCTATAATTTAATCGCGCAATTTTAGTATAAATATATTCAACAAAATTTTTATTTTTAAATATTAATGAGGATATTTTTTTTTTTCATGAAAATTAAAAATTGCTTTTCAATTCAAAATCAGAATGAACATCATAAGTCAAAATTATAATTTCAATCAAAAATATTGTACATATTATAAAAATAATCAGAATTGAATCAAAATTTTAAAATTAATAACAAAATAGCTAAAATTACACTAATTAATGTGAAGGAATTTAAGAAAAAATTAATGGAATAAGTTCTTACCATAAAGCTGCAAATGACAACTAGAAGAATGAAAATTTTCGGAATGTTTTATTGAACTTTTTTCAACAATAACAACAATATTAAGAGATTTGCATCGGGAATCAATTTTCAAAACATTTTTAATACCAAAAAGAAGACATGTATTGTACAAGGAGTTTGAAATATGTATTTTTGTAGAAAAAATGTTGGAACAACTCATATTAGACAAATCTAAGAATCTGGACTAGAAAAACTGCTTCTAAGTTTATTGTATAAGGTAAACAGCTGTATTTTCGACTAATTTTTCACACCTCTGACTAAAACACATCTTACTTTGATATTCCTTTATTACATCATTGGTTTCGATCGGTTTAAACAAATTTTTAGATAAAATTTTTAATTTTTTATTCAGTTTGTTTCTATTTTGATCTTTTTAGTGTACCTAATTCAGTCCGTAAACAAGCTATAATATAAACTTATGGAGAAGAATATTATGGAAAAGAATATTATCCTATTATAGACACGAATCAACAAATTATTATGGACATGTTTACAGAACTTCTACACCTTTGAAAATAGAAAGCTGAAATTTTATACGAACATGCAAATTTTTGATACCATTTTTCTTCTACATCGTACGTTACAGGAGTCTGAAATTTTAGCAGCTCTTAGATATTCATAAATATTTTATTTCGTTAGAAGAACATTTTTTCCCGTCTCCATCCCTTCTCAACTTATCGCATCTTGAAATTTGTAAAATTTGAATTTTTGACGCCTTATATTTTAAAAACCACAAGCTTTTTTAAATTTCTATAAACGCAAAAAACCAACGGTAAATTCCATGACACTAAAAAGTATCTTTATTTTTCTTAGCTCATGCAATTAACCATTAAAATTGAGCATTATGTTAACCCCTCTTTACACACTTACAATATGGTTTGGCCCAACTTTATTATTGTATATATTTTAAAATTGCATTTTCTAATAATTTGCTAACATACTTAGTTTCTCTCTATATAGTTTCTATATAGTTGCTAGTTACTTAGTTTCTCTAACAAGAAAATGAGTATTAAGTGAATGTACCTAAAGCGATCTTAAATGTTTTTAATCATTTTTCTAACTCTGAAGAAAAACCATAGAACCACAATAATAAAAAATATATTTTTTCTTAAATTTTAGGTGAAATTACAACATTCTCTGAAAAAATTGAACTATTCATGCTCCACAAAAACTAAATAATAAATTCAAAATTATATCGGAAGCGCTGTGGACTCGAAAATCAACTTAATTGTAAAAAAATAATTTAAAAACCTATTTAATTTTGATTTGTAACTTAATGTAAATTTTTTTAGAAGCAAATTATATGCATGGGACCGAATTATTGCCGTTTACCTCAATATAATTGGAACAAACGATGAAAATATTCAAATATCAACAATAAAATTGATAATTTTGAAACGTATTCATTCATCATTTCATTCTCTCAAATAAATTCCAAACTTCATAATGTTGCAAAATGTAAAAACAAACTAGTTTTATAAAATTTCTCAATGAAACCTTAAAACTTTACATTAATAAGCGTAAATGCATAATATGTAGGGTATTTCTGACAAATTTATATTTTAAAAACTTTAAAATCATTATGATCATTAAAATTGTAATGATTTTTTCATTTAATTTTGTTTATTTAATTTATACTAAAGATGAAAATTACAGTACAACTTTGTACTGTAATTTCTTGCTTTTCTGGGCCCCTAGAGAGAGGCAAAACACTAATTCTTGCTTTTTTTCTGTTAATAGTGTTAATATAATTTTGATTTAATAAAAATATTTCACCTATTTTCTTATTTTTATGTTTAAATAGAATGTAGGCAAAATTTGGGTTCGAACTCATTCACTACAATACAACCGAAACTTTAAATAGCAAACCCAAATTTCATTAAATTTCATTAAAAAAAAAAAAATTATTGCATACAAAAAAAAAATTTTTTTTTCAAAATGTAAAAATTTGGATTTGAACTGAGGTCCCCATATTTCATATTATAAGGCAAAATTTTAAAATTCTTAAAGATTAAGACCTAAATCCGGACATAGGGTGGACAAGACACTGTTCCTAGCCTTGGGAATAATATTGCGGTTTCAAGGGAATATACATGGAAAACGTTTCAACAACTTAATCTAACCTAACACATAAACTAAACCTAATATTGATTCCCATTACACACCCCAAACTAAACCCTACCCGACTTGAATATAAACAAAATCTATAATTTAATCGCGCAATTTTAGTATAAATATATTCAACAAAATTTTTATTTTTAAATATTAATGAGGATATTTTTTTTTTTCATGAAAATTAAAAATTGCTTTTCAATTCAAAATCAGAATGAACATCATAAGTCAAAATTATAATTTCAATCAAAAATATTGTACATATTATAAAAATAATCAGAATTGAATCAAAATTTTAAAATTAATAACAAAATAGCTAAAATTACACTAATTAATGTGAAGGAATTTAAGAAAAAATTAATGGAATAAGTTCTTACCATAAAGCTGCAAATGACAACTAGAAGAATGAAAATTTTCGGAATGTTTTATTGAACTTTTTTCAACAATAACAACAATATTAAGAGATTTGCATCGGGAATCAATTTTCAAAACATTTTTAATACCAAAAAGAAGACATGTATTGTACAAGGAGTTTGAAATATGTATTTTTGTAGAAAAAATGTTGGAACAACTCATATTAGACAAATCTAAGAATCTGGACTAGAAAAACTGCTTCTAAGTTTATTGTATAAGGTAAACAGCTGTATTTTCGACTAATTTTTCACACCTCTGACTAAAACACATCTTACTTTGATATTCCTTTATTACATCATTGGTTTCGATCGGTTTAAACAAATTTTTAGATAAAATTTTTAATTTTTTATTCAGTTTGTTTCTATTTTGATCTTTTTAGTGTACCTAATTCAGTCCGTAAACAAGCTATAATATAAACTTATGGAGAAGAATATTATGGAAAAGAATATTATCCTATTATAGACACGAATCAACAAATTATTATGGACATGTTTACAGAACTTCTACACCTTTGAAAATAGAAAGCTGAAATTTTATACGAACATGCAAATTTTTGATACCATTTTTCTTCTACATCGTACGTTACAGGAGTCTGAAATTTTAGCAGCTCTTAGATATTCATAAATATTTTATTTCGTTAGAAGAACATTTTTTCCCGTCTCCATCCCTTCTCAACTTATCGCATCTTGAAATTTGTAAAATTTGAATTTTTGACGCCTTATATTTTAAAAACCACAAGCTTTTTTAAATTTCTATAAACGCAAAAAACCAACGGTAAATTCCATGACACTAAAAAGTATCTTTATTTTTCTTAGCTCATGCAATTAACCATTAAAATTGAGCATTATGTTAACCCCTCTTTACACACTTACAATATGGTTTGGCCCAACTTTATTATTGTATATATTTTAAAATTGCATTTTCTAATAATTTGCTAACATACTTAGTTTCTCTCTATATAGTTTCTATATAGTTGCTAGTTACTTAGTTTCTCTAACAAGAAAATGAGTATTAAGTGAATGTACCTAAAGCGATCTTAAATGTTTTTAATCATTTTTCTAACTCTGAAGAAAAACCATAGAACCACAATAATAAAAAATATATTTTTTCTTAAATTTTAGGTGAAATTACAACATTCTCTGAAAAAATTGAACTATTCATGCTCCACAAAAACTAAATAATAAATTCAAAATTATATCGGAAGCGCTGTGGACTCGAAAATCAACTTAATTGTAAAAAAATAATTTAAAAACCTATTTAATGTTGATTTGTAACTTAATGTAAATTTTTTTAGAAGCAAATTATATGCATGGGACCGAATTATTGCCGTTTACCTCAATATAATTGGAACAAACGATGAAAATATTCAAATATCAACAATAAAATTGATAATTTTGAAACGTATTCATTCATCATTTCATTGTCTCAAATAAATTCCAAACTTCATAATGTTGCAAAATGTAAAAACAAACTAGTTTTATAAAATTTCTCAATGAAACCTTAAAACTTTACATTAATAAGCGTAAGTGCATAATATGTAGGGTATTTCTGACAAATTTATATTTTAAAAACTTTAAAATCATTATGATCATTAAAATTGTAATGATTTTTTCATTTAATTTTGTTTATTTAATTTATACTAAAGATGAAAATTACAGTACAACTTTGTACTGTAATTTCTTGCTTTTCTGGGCCCCTAGAGAGAGGCAAAACACTAATTCTTGCTTTTTTTCTGTTAATAGTGTTAATATAATTTTGATTTAATAAAAATATTTCACCTATTTTCTTATTTTTATGTTTAAATAGAATGTAGGCAAAATTTGGGTTCGAACTCATTCACTACAATACAACCGAAACTTTAAATAGCAAACCCAAATTTCATTAAATTTCATTAAAAAAAAAAAAATTATTGCATACAAAAAAAAAATTTTTTTTTCAAAATGTAAAAATTTGGATTTGAACTGAGGTCCCCATATTTCATATTATAAGGCAAAATTTTAAAATTCTTAAAGATTAAGACCTAAATCCGGACATAGGGTGGACAAGACACTGTTCCTAGCCTTGGGAATAATATTGCGGTTTCAAGGGAATACACATGGAAAACGTTTCAACAACTTAATCTAACCTAACACATAAACTAAACCTAATATTGATTCCCATTACACACCCCAAACTAAACCCTACCCGACTTGAATATAAACAAAATCTATAATTTAATCGCGCAATTTTAGTATAAATATATTCAACAAAATTTTTATTTTTAAATATTAATGAGGATATTTTTTTTTTTTTCATGAAAATTAAAAATTGCTTTTCAATTCAAAATCAGAATGAACATCATAAGTCAAAATTATAATTTCAATCAAAAATATTGTACATATTATAAAAATAATCAGAATTGAATCAAAATTTTAAAATTAATAACAAAATAGCTAAAATTACACTAATTAATGTGAAGGAATTTAAGAAAAAATTAATGGAATAAGTTCTTACCATAAAGCTGCAAATAACAACTAGAAGAATGAAAATTTTCGGAATGTTTTATTGAACTTTTTTCAACAATAACAACAATATTAAGAGATTTGCATCGGGAATCAATTTTCAAAACATTTTTAATACCAAAAAGAAGACATGTATTGTACAAGGAGTTTGAAATATGTATTTTTGTAGAAAAAATGTTGGAACAACTCAAATTAGACAAATCTAAGAATCTGGACTAGAAAAACTGCTTCTAAGTTTATTGTATAAGGTAAACAGCTGTATTTTCGACTAATTTTTCACACCTCTGACTAAAACACATCTTACTTTGATATTCCTTTATTACATCATTGGTTTCGATCGGTTTAAACAAATTTTTAGATAAAATTTTTAATTTTTTATTCAGTTTGTTTCTATTTTGATCTTTTTAGTGTACCTAATTCAGTCCTCCGTAAACAAGCTATAATATAAACTTATGGAGAAGAATATTATGGAAAAGAATATTATCCTATTATAGACACGAATCAACAAATTATTATGGACATGTTTACAGAACTTCTACACCTTTGAAAATAGAAAGCTGAAATTTTATACGAACATGCAAATTTTTGATACCATTTTTCTTCTACATCGTACCTTACAGGAGTCTGAAATTTTAGCAGCTCTTAGATATTCATAAATATTTTATTTCGTTAGAAGAACATTTTTTCCCGTCTCCATCCCTTCTCAACTTATCGCATCTTGAAATTTGTAAAATTTGAATTTTTGACGCCTTATATTTTAAAAACCACAAGCTTTTTTAAATTTCTATAAACGCAAAAAACCAACGGTAAATTCCATGACACTAAAAAGTATCTTTATTTTTCTTAGCTCATGCAATTAACCATTAAAATTGAGCATTATGTTAACCCCTCTTTACACACTTACAATATGGTTTGGCCCAACTTTATTATTGTATATATTTTAAAATTGCATTTTCTAATAATTTGCTAACATACTTAGTTTCTCTCTATATAGTTTCTATATAGTTGCTAGTTACTTAGTTTCTCTAACAAGAAAATGAGTATTAAGTGAATGTACCTAAAGCGGTCTTAAATGTTTTTAATCATTTTTCTAACTCTGAAGAAAAACCATAGAACCACAATAATAAAAAATATATTTTTTCTTAAATTTTAGGTGAAATTACAACATTCTCTGAAAAAATTGAACTATTCATGCTCCACAAAAACTAAATAATAAATTCAAAATTATATCGGAAGCGCTGTGGACTCGAAAATCAACTTAATTGTAAAAAAATAATTTAAAAACCTATTTAATTTTGATTTGTAACTTAATGTAAATTTTTTTAGAAGCAAATTATATGCATGGGACCGAATTATTGCCGTTTACCTCAATATAATTGGAACAAACGATGAAAATATTCAAATATCAACAATAAAATTGATAATTTTGAAACGTATTCATTCATCATTTCATTGTCTCAAATAAATTCCAAACTTCATAATGTTGCAAAATGTAAAAACAAACTAGTTTTATAAAATTTCTCAATGAAACCTTAAAACTTTACATTAATAAGCGTAAATGCATAATATGTAGGGTATTTCTGACAAATTTATATTTTAAAAACTTTAAAATCATTATGATCATTAAAATCGTAATGATTTTTTCATTTAATTTTGTTTATTTAATTTATACTAAAGATGAAAATTACAGTACAACTTTGTACTGTAATTTCTTGCTTTTCTGGGCCCCTAGAGAGAGGCAAAACACTAATTCTTGCTTTTTTTCTGTTAATAGTGTTAATATAATTTTGATTTAATAAAAATATTTCACCTATTTTCTTATTTTCATGTTTAAATAGAATGTAGGCAAAATTTGGGTTCGAACTCATTCACTACAATACAACCGAAACTTTAAATAGCAAACCCAAATTTCATTAAATTTCATTAAAAAAAAAAAAATTATTGCATACAAAAAAAAAAATTTTTTTTTCAAAATGTAAAAATTTGGATTTGAACTGAGGTCCCCATATTTCATATTATAAGGCAAAATTTTAAAATTCTTAAAGATTAAGACCTAAATCCGGACATAGGGTGGACAAGACACTGTTCCTAGCCTTGGGAATAATATTGCGGTTTCAAGGGAATATACATGGAAAACGTTTCAACAACTTAATCTAACCTAACACATAAACTAAACCTAATATTGATTCCCATTACACACCCCAAACTAAACCCTACCCGACTTGAATATAAACAAAATCTATAATTTAATCGCGCAATTTTAGTATAAATATATTCAACAAAATTTTTATTTTTAAATATTAATGAGGATATTTTTTTTTTTTTCATGAAAATTAAAAATTGCTTTTCAATTCAAAATCAGAATGAACATCATAAGTCAAAATTATAATTTCAATCAAAAATATTGTACATATTATAAAAATAATCAGAATTGAATCAAAATTTTAAAATTAATAACAAAATAGCTAAAATTACACTAATTAATGTGAAGGAATTTAAGAAAAAATTAATGGAATAAGTTCTTACCATAAAGCTGCAAATAACAACTAGAAGAATGAAAATTTTCGGAATGTTTTATTGAACTTTTTTCAACAATAACAACAATATTAAGAGATTTGCATCGGGAATCAATTTTCAAAACATTTTTAATACCAAAAAGAAGACATGTATTGTACAAGGAGTTTGAAATATGTATTTTTGTAGAAAAAATGTTGGAACAACTCAAATTAAACAAATCTAAGAATCTGGACTAGAAAAACTGCTTCTAAGTTTATTGTATAAGGTAAACAGCTGTATTTTCGACTAATTTTTCACACCTCTGACTAAAACATATCTTACTTTGATATTCCTTTATTACATCATTGGTTTCGATCGGTTTAAACAAATTTTTAGATAAAATTTTTAATTTTTTATTCAGTTTGTTTCTATTTTGATCTTTTTAGTGTACATAATTCAGTCCGTAAACAAGCTATAATATAAACTTATGGAGAAGAATATTATGGAAAAGAATATTATCCTATTATAGACACGAATCAACAAATTATTATGGACATGTTTACAGAACTTCTACACCTTTGAAGATAGAAAGCTGAAATTTTATACGAACATGCAAATTTTTGATACCATTTTTCTTCTACATCATACCTTACAGGAGTCTGAAATTTTAGCAGCTCTTAGATATTCATAAATATTTTATTTCGTTAGAAGAACATTTTTTCCCGTCTCCATCCCTTCTCAACTTATCGCATCTTGAAATTTGTAAAATTTGAATTTTTGACGCCTTATATTTTAAAAACCACAAGCTTTTTTAAATTTCTATAAACGCAAAAAACCAACGGTAAATTCCATGACACTAAAAAGTATCTTTATTTTTCTTAGCTCATGCAATTAACCATTAAAATTGAGCATTATGTTAACCCCTCTTTACACACTTACAATATGGTTTGGCCCAACTTTATTATTGTATATATTTTAAAATTGCATTTTCTAATAATTTGCTAACATACTTAGTTTCTCTCTATATAGTTTCTATATAGTTGCTAGTTACTTAGTTTCTCTAACAAGAAAATGAGTATTAAGTGAATGTACCTAAAGCGGTCTTAAATGTTTTTAATCATTTTTCTAACTCTGAAGAAAAACCATAGAACCACAATAATAAAAAATATATTTTTTCTTAAATTTTAGGTGAAATTACAACATTCTCTGAAAAAATTGAACTATTCATGCTCCACAAAAACTAAATAATAAATTCAAAATTATATCGGAAGCGCTGTGGACTCGAAAATCAACTTAATTGTAAAAAAATAATTTAAAAACCTATTTAATTTTGATTTGTAACTTAATGTAAATTTTTTTAGAAGCAAATTATATGCATGGGACCGAATTATTGCCGTTTACCTCAATATAATTGGAACAAACGATGAAAATATTCAAATATCAACAATAAAATTGATAATTTTGAAACGTATTCATTCATCATTTCATTGTCTCAAATAAATTCCAAACTTCATAATGTTGCAAAATGTAAAAACAAACTAGTTTTATAAAATTTCTCAATGAAACCTTAAAACTTTACATTAATAAGCGTAAATGCATAATATGTAGGGTATTTCTGACAAATTTATATTTTAAAAACTTTAAAATCATTATGATCATTAAAATTGTAATGATTTTTTCATTTAATTTTGTTTATTTAATTTATACTAAAGATGAAAATTACAGTACAACTTTGTACTGTAATTTCTTGCTTTTCTGGGCCCCTAGAGAGAGGCAAAACACTAATTCTTGCTTTTTTTCTGTTAATAGTGTTAATATAATTTTGATTTAATAAAAATATTTCACCTATTTTCTTATTTTTATGTTTAAATAGAATGTAGGCAAAATTTGGGTTCGAACTCATTCACTACAATACAACCGAAACTTTAAATAGCAAACCCAAATTTCATTAAATTTCATTAAAAAAAAAAAATTATTGCATACAAAAAAAAAATTTTTTTTTCAAAATGTAAAAATTTGGATTTGAACTGAGGTCCCCATATTTCATATTATAAGGCAAAATTTTAAAATTCTTAAAGATTAAGACCTAAATCCGGACATAGGGTGGACAAGACACTGTTCCTAGCCTTGGGAATAATATTGCGGTTTCAAGGGAATATACATGGAAAACGTTTCAACAACTTAATCTAACCTAACACATAAACTAAACCTAATATTGATTCCCATTACACACCCCAAACTAAACCCTACCCGACTTGAATATAAACAAAATCTATAATTTAATCGCGCAATTTTAGTATAAATATATTCAACAAAATTTTTATTTTTAAATATTAATGAGGATATTTTTTTTTTTCATGAAAATTAAAAATTGCTTTTCAATTCAAAATCAGAATGAACATCATAAGTCAAAATTATAATTTCAATCAAAAATATTGTACATATTATAAAAATAATCAGAATTGAATCAAAATTTTAAAATTAATAACAAAATAGCTAAAATTACACTAATTAATGTGAAGGAATTTAAGAAAAAATTAATGGAATAAGTTCTTACCATAAAGCTGCAAATAACAACTAGAAGAATGAAAATTTTCGGAATGTTTTATTGAACTTTTTTCAACAATAACAACAATATTAAGAGATTTGCATCGGGAATCAATTTTCAAAACATTTTTAATACCAAAAAGAAGACATGTATTGTACAAGGAGTTTGAAATATGTATTTTTGTAGAAAAAATGTTGGAACAACTCAAATTAGACAAATCTAAGAATCTGGACTAGAAAAACTGCTTCTAAGTTTATTGTATAAGGTAAACAGCTGTATTTTCGACTAATTTTTCACACCTCTGACTAAAACACATCTTACTTTGATATTCCTTTATTACATCATTGGTTTCGATCGGTTTAAACAAATTTTTAGATAAAATTTTTAATTTTTTATTCAGTTTGTTTCTATTTTGATCTTTTTAGTGTACCTAATTCAGTCCGTAAACAAGCTATAATATAAACTTATGGAGAAGAATATTATGGAAAAGAATATTATCCTATTATAGACACGAATCAACAAATTATTATGGACATGTTTACAGAACTTCTACACCTTTGAAGATAGAAAGCTGAAATTTTATACGAACATGCAAATTTTTGATACCATTTTTCTTCTACATCATACCTTACAGGAGTCTGAAATTTTAGCAGCTCTTAGATATTCATAAATATTTTATTTCGTTAGAAGAACATTTTTTCCCGTCTCCATCCCTTCTCAACTTATCGCATCTTGAAATTTGTAAAATTTGAATTTTTGACGCCTTATATTTTAAAAACCACAAGCTTTTTTAAATTTCTATAAACGCAAAAAACCAACGGTAAATTCCATGACACTAAAAAGTATCTTTATTTTTCTTAGCTCATGCAATTAACCATTAAAATTGAGCATTATGTTAACCCCTCTTTACACACTTACAATATGGTTTGGCCCAACTTTATTATTGTATATATTTTAAAATTGCATTTTCTAATAATTTGCTAACATACTTAGTTTCTCTCTATATAGTTTCTATATAGTTGCTAGTTACTTAGTTTCTCTAACAAGAAAATGAGTATTAAGTGAATGTACCTAAAGCGGTCTTAAATGTTTTTAATCATTTTTCTAACTCTGAAGAAAAACCATAGAACCACAATAATAAAAAATATATTTTTTCTTAAATTTTAGGTGAAATTACAACATTCTCTGAAAAAATTGAACTATTCATGCTCCACAAAAACTAAATAATAAATTCAAAATTATATCGGAAGCGCTGTGGACTCGAAAATCAACTTAATTGTAAAAAAATAATTTAAAAACCTATTTAATTTTGATTTGTAACTTAATGTAAATTTTTTTAGAAGCAAATTATATGCATGGGACCGAATTATTGCCGTTTACCTCAATATAATTGGAACAAACGATGAAAATATTCAAATATCAACAATAAAATTGATAATTTTGAAACGTATTCATTCATCATTTCATTGTCTCAAATAAATTCCAAACTTCATAATGTTGCAAAATGTAAAAACAAACTAGTTTTATAAAATTTCTCAATGAAACCTTAAAACTTTACATTAATAAGCGTAAATGCATAATATGTAGGGTATTTCTGACAAATTTATATTTTAAAAACTTTAAAATCATTATGATCATTAAAATTGTAATGATTTTTTCATTTAATTTTGTTTATTTAATTTATACTAAAGATGAAAATTACAGTACAACTTTGTACTGTAATTTCTTGCTTTTCTGGGCCCCTAGAGAGAGGCAAAACACTAATTCTTGCTTTTTTTCTGTTAATAGTGTTAATATAATTTTGATTTAATAAAAATATTTCACCTATTTTCTTATTTTTATGTTTAAATAGAATGTAGGCAAAATTTGGGTTCGAACTCATTCACTACAATACAACCGAAACTTTAAATAGCAAACCCAAATTTCATTAAATTTCATTAAAAAAAAAAAATTATTGCATACAAAAAAAAAATTTTTTTTTCAAAATGTAAAAATTTGGATTTGAACTGAGGTCCCCATATTTCATATTATAAGGCAAAATTTTAAAATTCTTAAAGATTAAGACCTAAATCCGGACATAGGGTGGACAAGACACTGTTCCTAGCCTTGGGAATAATATTGCGGTTTCAAGGGAATATACATGGAAAACGTTTCAACAACTTAATCTAACCTAACACATAAACTAAACCTAATATTGATTCCCATTACACACCCCAAACTAAACCCTACCCGACTTGAATATAAACAAAATCTATAATTTAATCGCGCAATTTTAGTATAAATATATTCAACAAAATTTTTATTTTTAAATATTAATGAGGATATTTTTTTTTTTCATGAAAATTAAAATTGCTTTTCAATTCAAAATCAGAATGAACATCATAAGTCAAAATTATAATTTCAATCAAAAATATTGTACATATTATAAAAATAATCAGAATTGAATCAAAATTTTAAAATTAATAACAAAATAGCTAAAATTACACTAATTAATGTGAAGGAATTTAAGAAAAAATTAATGGAATAAGTTCTTACCATAAAGCTGCAAATAACAACTAGAAGAATGAAAATTTTCGGAATGTTTTATTGAACTTTTTTCAACAATAACAACAATATTAAGAGATTTGCATCGGGAATCAATTTTCAAAACATTTTTAATACCAAAAAGAAGACATGTATTGTACAAGGAGTTTGAAATATGTATTTTTGTAGAAAAAATGTTGGAACAACTCAAATTAGACAAATCTAAGAATCTGGACTAGAAAAACTGCTTCTAAGTTTATTGTATAAGGTAAACAGCTGTATTTTCGACTAATTTTTCACACCTCTGACTAAAACACATCTTACTTTGATATTCCTTTATTACATCATTGGTTTCGATCGGTTTAAACAAATTTTTAGATAAAATTTTTAATTTTTTATTCAGTTTGTTTCTATTTTGATCTTTTTAGTGTACCTAATTCAGTCCGTAAACAAGCTATAATATAAACTTATGGAGAAGAATATTATGGAAAAGAATATTATCCTATTATAGACACGAATCAACAAATT
>NW_026578606.1:0-23940 GCF_029603195.1 Condylostylus longicornis
GCGTCCCAAAATAAACGAGATCGCAAGCGAAAATTTGAAAGAGCTAACGATACAAATCGGATACTTTTGTGTCCAGTGCGTTCCCATTTGGCTGGATCACATGAACAAATTGACATGGAACCGGGATTTCGATCCATTCATCTTTCTTATCTTCAGACTCAGGAACATGAAGGTTGATTTCAGCATTTTGTGAACTTGTTATTTGAATGCCTTTGCTTTCAAGAGATACATAAATCTAGAGTGAGAGAACATCACAATGGTGGATTTGGAACAACAACTTACATGTATTCCTTGGCAATTATCAATTGTAATCGATGCTGCGTGGCCAAGAACTTGAATTTGACATTTCTTGCAGCGAATCAATTCAATCGCAGAGATCACGGAATCAACAATAATGTTAACGCCCACGCAGTTTTCTGACGGCAAGAAAAAACAATCAGAAAATCGAACAGGGACCTACCAACAGTCAGATTATTGATTTTTTTCGATACTTGTAGAGCTGCGTTTGTGTTGTCTCTCACAAAAACATTTTGATTCATTTCGTCTCTTCGATTTTCAACGGAGCTCCACGGGTTGTATGGTACTCCATAATCCAGTCCCGCCCATTTGGCTCTAACTGAAGGCGTGGCTTTTTTTCTCCTGCTTTCGAAACCTCAGCCATTTTTGGTCCTTTCAGCGATGAGGACACCACTACGATCGTGAAGTGCCACAATTTGATTGCCGCCACCCACTCACCTTTTGCGTTCTTCTCTGTATTGGACGGACCCACTAATTTTTTGAAAAAACCAACTGCGCCCGAACGAAAGCTACTGGCGATTCTCGGAGAGAAAAAGCTTCCTTGACGTGCCGCACTATCTAAGAAACAAAGACAAGTAGCGCAGCGAAAATTGGGTAGTATTTACTATATATGTAAACAACAATAAATTCTACAGGCACGCAGGGAAAATTAATCTGTATACTCCCCGTACGTGTTGGGTCTTCCTTGCCGGTAGAATCACCAAGGGGAAGCTTCTCGGACGATTTGCTTCCGCCATGATCTGTATGGGGCTGTGGGGAGTCCTGCGACATCTTCAGAACACAGCAGGAGCGCGTTGAATAACTTGAAGTTTTGTTTTTTGACGGAACCAGGAACGATCAGGTCACGCTCTCATGGGACTAAAATGCTTGAGATTGAGAATGCAGTCCCCCTTGCTTTGACAAAATTCGGCAAGATCAAAGTTTATTTTCAGCCGATGGATGTGCATCAGTTGAATTGCAGAAGGCCATAAAAATCAAGAAAGGCAGTTCAACTGTTTAAGATGTATGACGACATTGCAGCTCAGAGCCGCGAGCTCGATAAAACCCTTGATGATTTCCGGGAGACTTTGCGGCATATTAACAATTTCAACGCAGAAGACCGTCGGCAGAGGATTTATAGATGTGGGCAACTGGAGCAGCAAGCTAAGACGCTTAGGTCGGCGATCTTGCTTGAAATCAAAGCAATGGACGATGAGGAAGTCAAGAACAAGTACAAGACGCAATTGAAGGAGAAAAATAGAACGTTCAAGAATTTGTGCAGTCAACTCGAGATGAAAAAAAACGAGATTGATCGAGATTTGCTAGAAGCAGGTGAGTCGCGCGTTCAGCTTAATGACTGGCATTTTTTTCCACAGAGGCAAATGAAATGGATGAAGCGCAGCAAACAGAAATGACCACGCAACAAGTCATCGCAGCAGGCGACAAGATTCAAGATCAAACTCAGGATTCTGTGAATCGGATGAAAGCCCTTGTGAGTATCAATCACTTGGATGTTCTTGATTGGGTCTCATTTAGGTGGCAGATGCGGAGGCAGTTGGGATTGAGACAGCCGGCAAAATGGATGCTCAGATTGTTCAAATGGGAGGAATAGCTGAGGGGTTGAATGATGTTGAATATAACGTTAAGCGAGCTCAAACAACCGCAAGAACGATCGCTAAAAATGCGATGGGAGATCGATGCATCCAGATACTCTGTTTAGCAATTGTTATTTGCGTCGTCATCATTATCGTTCTGGCGGCAACGAAGTAATCCTCGTTAAGTTTCCAGCAGCTATTTTTCTGTATGCCAGTTCATCGATTTTGGGACTTTCTTCATGCAATACTGAACCTGCTCGAGAGAGCAAACCACTCTATCCCCTTGTTTCACAATGTCAGCCGCAATGAAGGAAGCGTTCTGTCTTTTTGACAGAGATGCAGATGGTTTGATTCACGCAAGGGATATTCCCACAGTAATTCGTTCTCTTGGTGTCCACGTGTCTGATACGGATCTCAATTCGATGCTCAATGGGAAGGAAGAAATGATGTTTTCATATGATGCCTTCGTTCAGCTTGCAGGAGGCAGATGTTCCTCTACAGATCAAGTAGCTGAACTAACCAAAGCGCTCAAAACTTTTGATCGCGATAATAATGGAACAATTTCAGCAGGTGAACTCAAACACGTTCTTTTGAATCTTGGCGAGAAGCTCAACGAGGCAGATGTGGAAGAATTATTGAGGGCAGCAGATCCTCAAAACACTGGAAACATCCGCTATGGAGAGTTTGCTGTGCTTCTGTCTGGCAAGTCAAACTAGATTTTCTGTATTTTTTTGGATACCTGTCACGCGTCCTGATCGAATGACGAAACAAACGCGTAAGAGAAAGCACACCGCGAAGAAGCAGTACAGAAAGCAAAATCGGAATCTCCGTACTCGTACAAAAGACATTGATCAAGGTAATGGACTTTGTTTGTCTCTTGGAATTCCATTTTGTTGCCAGTTCATGATGACATTATGGCTAACCGTCGCCCCGCCCCTGATGAAGATCTTCCTGGGGGAGGTAAAGTGAATCATTTCGAAGAAACACTGTTGATACGATCTGCAGGGGAGTTTTATTGTGTGGCCTGTGCTCGTCACTTCATAAACGATGAAGCATTGAAAGAGCACTGTGGTACAAAAAAGCATAAGCAGCGATTGAAGCAGGCGCTGGAAAAACCCTACACTACGGTACGTTGAAAAAAGGGCGTCTGAGTTCTCAATCTGACTTCAGAGGGATTCCGAACTTGCGGCCGAAATGTCCCACGAATAACATTTCAAGGATCTCCTCTTGACCGTTTTCTGAATTTGAACCCTCCACGTGCTCTCTTTCTGTTCGTTTCCGCTGGCCAGTGCTGCCGTTTGTCCTCGTACAACACTAATTCTATGGAGAACAATTAATGATTCCTAGTCGAATCCGATTGTTACCTTTTTGTAGCACATCAGTTGTGTTTGGATTTGCTTCACATAACGCTCGTCCAATCGCCAATTTCATCGCACTTGATTGTGCTGCTTGACCGCCACCACTCACCGAAGCATAAACATCGAAAATTCCGCAGGTATTCGTCAGATGAAAAGGTTTCAAAATATCGAATCTAATGTTGAAGACTTTTCTGTCAATTCCAAAGATTCAATTTTACCTGTAATAGTGATGCCTGAATCGCTCGACGTAGTACGGTCTCGATAGCATTATGACTTTCCCAGTTCCTCGTCTGAGAGTCGCAAATGCAGTTGCCGTTCGATTCGTTCCTTTCCCCTTCGATTCGCACTGAAATTCTTCTCCGTTGTACCAAAACGTCTGAAACAAATCGCACTTTTCTCAAAAATGGAAACACACTCACCTCCTTCCTCGCAAGGAACTTGTCGATCGCTGTCGCTTGCTTCAAATTCGCTTCTGTAGTACCAAGTGACTTGGCGAGACGAGCGCCTCGCAGTTTTGCAATTCGACTGTCCCTTTCGCTCTTCACTACTGGATGAAGCTTCTTCCCTTTCACCAGAGGTTTGCTAGCTCCTTCTGGCAGCGGTGGAAGCTCATTTGAATGCTTTGTCTCAACTGCTGAGAAGACATTTTCAAGGGGGAAGGGCGATTTGTCCTGAGTGTCCAGAAGCACAATAACGGGTCCAAGAAGCTTCAGTGCTTACTGGAGAGAAGGGCGGGGATGTCATGATCTGTTTCTGAATCTCTTTTCGTGTTCCGATTCCGGCCTCTTGTGCGACATAGAGCGCCTATGAAGTGGAAGCAGTCGCGCCAACAGCAGAAGCCGTCCCACCTCATCCAGACTGAGTATTGGCTTTCTTTTTATTTCTCGTTTCGGGGAGTCATAGTTTTTTGATGATCTCCTCCGTATCGGAGAATTTGAAGCAGTAGAGTTGGAACGATGTGCCGCTTGGAGTTTGAAGGCACCAACTAAGATATGTCTGAGGGGCTTCAACATGAACTACAGCTTTGTGACAAGAAAACAGAGAAAAATACAATGGGAAATAATTAGAAGAAATGTTCGTGTTGTGACGAGAATTGGAAACGCATCTTCTGCCTCATAAGAGCGAGGCCCCTTCCGAGTGTTTCTTCTATTTTGGGAGTCAAATTTGGATATTCCTTCAGAAGCTGATCATATTCCTTGCTGGCAGCATCAGCATGCTCCTTAAGGTTTTCCACCTCGTCTGATGCATTGAACCCTGAAAAGAAAAGAGTAATAAAAGTCAGGGAAATGAATGACTTACCAGTTCCTGCAATTCCGGCATGACGACTTGAATGCTCCATCACCTCACTGATATCATCCCTCACGTCGGTAGCACGAATCAAGCAATCCATCATCTTTTGTACTTCACTGAAAGAACAACAGTGAGAGAAGGCTTTGCGATCAAGGAACCGTACTTTAACTTTCCTTGAACATCTTTATCGTTTTGAGCTTCGTGCTCCAATCTCTCAAGTTCAGATTCCCAAAAACTCAAATTCTGCAAAAATTAAAAATCCTAAATAATCGCTGGTGAGTTACAAACCAGAACAAGCGTCATGTAATCCGCCCAGTTTGACGCGAGAAGCGTTGTGGAAAGTCGATCCGCTCTGATGAGTGTCTCTTCCCTATTTGTTGAAAGTGGGGTCCAGAAAAGCGTTCGTGATACGATGGGGCGGAAGAACGAATTCTGGGATTTGACGAGCGAGGACGCAGATCGGAGTATATTCCAAGCTCGGGTTGCCATGCTATCGCCTTGTCCAACAATCAGGTCAACTGCTAGATGCAGGCACCCCAAAGAAGGGGCTCAATTTTTTTGCAAAAAATATAAAACGCGGTCTCCGGAAAATCGGTCATTTTTATCGTTCCAACAGAAAGAAGCCATCCATTCTAGTCGACGATGCAAGACAGAATCGGAGACTTGAGAGAAGTGGCTTACCAGCTCAACCCTGGGGGAGCCTCTCAATTAAGGCAGGGTCCCTCAGTTGCTTTAGACTCCATGTTTCTTCGCGGGGAGATTTTTGACATTGAAGACCATATGGGCATTCGAAGAGGCGAAGAGGTAAACTTCAATGGGTGCTATTGTGTCAATGAATTTTCCATCCCAGACTAAGGATCCGTTCATGGCTGAGTTTTTTAAAAAACTTGATGTCTTGAAAAGCGGAATTGCGGATGTTAGAACGACGATGGATAAAATAAAGATGTTGAAGCAAGAAGCAACGCAGGCCACAGCACCTGAGGAAGAGAAACGTGAGGAGAAATAGATTGAGGGGGTTCGGACTCTTATGGTTGTAGGGGTCAGTGACGAATTGAACAAGCTGATTGATCAGTCAAACAAGGCCGTACTAAAGCTTAAGAAGGGATTGGAGACACTGAAAGAGGAAAATGCCACTTTTGCTGCAAAGAATCCAAACAGCTCTGAAGCAAGAATCCGCGAAAACCTTCATGCAGCAGTAACGCGAAAATTTAGAGAAATTTTAAAGGAATATCAAGCTGTCCAGACTGACTTCAAGAAAGACGTTCGAGAAAAAGTCACTCGTCAAGTTAAAATAGGTGCGTGCAACACTCCCGGAAATGTTTGGCGAAACCAATTGTTCTTTAGTTTTCCCGGAGGCGAATGACGACGAAGTTGGTAGGATGGTGGCTGATGGGGACGCGGCAACAGCTCAGGCAATTCGGCTGCGTATGACTGGCGTAAGACGAATATTTTCGATCCGGAACATTAAAATTTTTGTAGCAAACGCATGAGAGTTTACAAAATGCGCTTTCTGATCTTCAAGATAAATACAGAGATATCAGAAGATTGGAACAAAGTGAGAGCAACTGTTGGGTAGAAGTTTCAATGGTGTCTGATCAGGTGTTACCGAACTGCATCAAATGTTTGTTGATTTGGCCACGCTTGTTGACGCTCAAAGCGAGCTTCTAGATCAAATTGAGTTCAGTGTGAACTCAGCAAAAGACTATACTGAACGAGCCGAGAAAGAGTTGATCAGTACGAGAAAGCATCAAAAAGCAGCAAAAAAGGTGAAACTCTCGAGTATGATGGATATTTCATTTTGTTTGCTTCTAGAGAATGGCTTGTTTGAGCATCTGCATCGTTGTCTTGGCGGTTATTATTGCAGTTCCTGTAATAGTCATGTTGAGCAGATGACATATTCAACGAAATTCCTTTTATTTTCTTATTCTGTTGGTCATGCCAACCGTAACTTATTCAAACAGCTTTCTTTCCCACTGATGCATCGTTTTAACGCTACCATGTTGGCCCCTTTGAGAGTCTCAGTTCCTTGTGTTTGTTGTCGGAGAGGTGAGTTACCTCTCTTGTCTGTCAGCGGAGATGTGAGGCAACAGCCCATTCGGTATTGCAAATCGTCCCGTTCGTCTCAGAAGATACAGGATTCTCCTCGTATGGATCGATCAGCAGTGGAAGTAACTTTGATTCTTAACGATGGAGTGCGAGTCGTTTGTGACCAATGCCGTGACGTTATTAGTCCGGGTTATGGTTGAGCGCGCCTGATCATGTGCGGAAAGCCTTAATGGCGCCCTAAGCTTTCGTTTGATTAAAGGATTAAACTGAAGGTCAAGATTGCCAATCCCTTGAATTTGTTTTGTACTTTTATTGGTTTTCGGAAAACTGTTTGATTAGCTGTTGACCATCTGAAAGGCGACAAGCAGGAATCGCTGAGAGTGCAAAATGCGTCGCTTCGAGGGACAACTTGCTGTGATAACGGCATCTACTGCTGGTATAGGCCTTTCTATTGCTGAGAGATTTGCATCGGAAGGGGCTCTTGTAGTAATCAGTTCAAGGAAACAAAAAAATGTTGATGAAGCTTTAGAGAAATTGAAAGGAACAGGGAAAGTGAAGGGGATTGTTTGCGCTGTCAACAACAAAGAGCATCGACAGCAATTGTTTCACTTTGCAACTACTGTTGCATTTCCTGAATTAGAATTTCGAAAAATTGATGTCTTGGTCAGCAATGCAGCATGTTCACCATACTTCGGAGAAACCCTGCAAACGCCTGAACGTGCGTTTGACAAGTTGTTTGAAGTTAACGTGAAAGCAACATTCTTTCTGATTGCTGAAGCGCAAAATTTCTTAACTGATGGAGCCTCAATCCTGATCATTTCTTCCTACTTGGCATTCAATCCAAGCTCACCTATTGGAATTTATGGTGTCACAAAGACGGCCTTGCTCGGTTTAACCAAAGTTCTTGCAAATGAATTGGGCCAACGGAAAATAAGAGTGAGATGAGATCTGCAGAGCTCGCCAACGCAAATTTCTTCAGGTCAATGCTGTTGCGCCCGGCGTTGTGAAGACAGAGTTTAGGTAAGAGCTTTACGCTTACCATTCCGTGATCCTGTTGCTTCAGCCGTGCAATATGGGAAACCGGGGCTGAACCCGCAGGCATCCTTTCGCAACCATTGGAACGCTTCGCTGAATCCTCTGAGATTGCAAGCGTTGCTGCATTTCTGGCTTCCAGCGATAGTAGCTATGTGTCAGGCGAATGTATCACCGTAGCTGGTGGCGCCCCTTCCCGTCTATGATCTGTGTATGTGAAAATGAAAGCATCACGTCCTGTAAAGTTCCTACTCTGGAGATGAATTGCTTAAGGAGATTGTTTAACATTGAATGGTCTTCACTGAACAACGAATCAGAAAAATTGGGTGCAAAAGTTCTGATGTGTGGTTTTGAGTGCCAACACGCATAAAACGCTCTAGAGAGTCCGACGAAATAATTTCTCGAGATTCTTCCGATTGAAACCCTTTTGGATTGACAGGTTCATATTCTCAGCTTTACTGGGTTTGCTTGGTTCAGATTCCTTCAAGCAAACCTCAAACTGATTTAATTCATCACGGCGATGGCTTAGAGCAATCCACCTCCTCAGAATTCTGTACAGTCTCTTCAAATCGTTACTCAACCACGACTCGGTTTTGTGGTTCGCAATAAAGAGTTCTTCTGAAGCTTCAAGCTTTCCAGAAGTTGCAACCTCGGAGAATATCTTGAAGGCTGCAGCCCGAGAGAAGTTCAAGTTGGCCATACCTTCTTCCATGTGAACTAACTCCCTCTCCAGCAGCCTTCGAATCTTCTGGAGATCTTCAAGGGTTGTTGGCTGCCGCAAACGAATTGGTGTTTTAGGAAGCTCAAAATCGGTCAAGATGCCAGAAGCCAGCTTCAAATTGCTGAAACGCACCAGAAATGCAACAGTGTAGAATTTGATTTTCCTCACTTTTTATAAGCGTATTTCGCAACATGCTTTGCATAGCGGACATAGTCACCTCGGATGTCGAAGAGTTTTCGAAAATTGATTCGATTTCTTCTGTTGCTCGGGCAGTCGCGGTCCTGAGTGGAATTCAATCCCTTTTCGAGGCATTTATACGCAGATGGGTGAACCAGTTTTTCGTACACGTTTTGGGTGCTTCCTCTTGAGTAGACTGCATGGAAGAGTAATGGCATGACGGTTCACTGGTCTTGTCCTCGGAACATTAATTTTGACACCATAATCAACGATTCGCCCCGTAGCCCAGAAACACCCATGGTCTAGATAGCGTTCACCAAGTGCTATTTTTTAGATGCAAGAAACTTTGCTAAAAATGAAGCACCAATCCTCTTAAAACACAAGAACTCAAAACAGCAATACTGGCGAGCTTTGCCGCCGACCCTTTTTTTCCCTTTGCCTTCGTTTTTGGCTTAGTTGTCGTTTCAACTTCGTCCTCTTCAGTTTCCTTTTTAGGTTTTTTTTTTTGCTTTCTTCTCTTGTTTCCTCTTTTGTTTCCTCTTCTTCGCTGGTCATGTCGCCTGGTTTACCTAAAGAGTCGATTGAAACCACAGAGGACGCCAAAATTCGCTTACATACAAACCCCTGGCCACGGTCACAACGTCCTAATGATGGAACGAAATCCGTGGTTGGCGCGCATTGATCTATCTTTTTTTGCGAGCAGTCGTAGTACATTCTGCAGTTTTTCGGATAGACGTAATAACCATCTCCCCGGGGGGGTTGACAGAACTCCTCAGCGGTAAGGGGATCTTTTGCGAAAACTGCAGCGACGAGTAGGAGAAATGAAACTACGTAGCAATTCATTATCAAAAAAAATCAGACTGACGTTTCAAGTCCTGCATGCTGCTCATAATGCAAGATCTTTGAACAATTAACGAGATGGCAGTCGATTTATTCCAAGCTCTGCGACGATCGCGTTCTCCATTGATTTAAATCGCGTCCTCTAGAAATGGCTGTGTGACAGGACAACCTGCTGATGATTGTTAGGAGCCCCCTTGATGAGAATGACGTTGCCAATTCGATGTATGCTCATAGAGATGAGCGTAATTGGAGGAGGCTCGAGACTTGATGAAAAGCCATGCTTACAGTACCTGTCAGAGTTGTGCTCTTTCTTAGAAGGTAGACAGTGCAAAAAATCGGAAGACTCCAGTGAATCAGAGTTTCAGAAATCGAGATCTCTTGAAATTTCGACTATTGGAAAACAAACTTTATGGATCACGCGGAATCTGTGGTTAGAATATTGGATAGGATCCCAAAATACAACAATTAATGAACACGAACTTGAAGCCTTGTGGTCTGTCTTCTCAACAATTGTCATCGTCGAAGGACTTGCCCAACAGATAACTGAAAACACTCCACGACAGCGTATGACCGAATTGTCGTCCTCTGATTTTGAAAATGAACGAATGAACATCGATGGAAACAGCGATACAAGAAATCAGACTGTATTGGATCCCGAACTGATCGCTATGGATTTTCGGCACTTTGGACTTTTGCTATTCCTTCAAGTAAGATCTTTTGACTTGAATTGATCTCTTGATCTGTTTGTTTCAGACACGCAAGGGATCAGGAGCGACTCGCAACCTTCTCTTCCACAAACTTCTCAGATCAAACAGCGAAGTTGTCTATTCGAATCCCGCGGCCGCTGCTGCTGCTTATCAGCACGCGGCTCAAGTGACTGGGTACTACTGACGCTCGATTGGGTTTCTATCGATCATCTTGTTTCAGAGGTTTGGTCTCCCCTCGCGCCAATCCTCGCCAACCATCACTTTGTTCGACTCCTCCAATGACATCCGTTCCGGCTTTGGTTTCCCCAAGGTGCGTCTTCTTGTCCAAATCTATGTGAACCCTTACTCCTTTCACAGAAGCCATTCAATGCCAAATCAAAACCACCCGAATTCAAACTCTGTGACTCAAACTCTTGCTGATGATTTTACTCAGTGGATCGTCTTGAATTTGAATGTGAGTGCTTCTCAGTAGATGGAAATCTGGTCGTAGCTACCCACTTGTCGGCCGGAACAGTCGAAATATCCAAATGCGTCTTACGCCCACCATTTCTGTTTCAGACGCTCCTACGAATTGTCCATCTGAACTTTTCAACTGATCTTAAGATTATAGATGTCACGTGTATGGAAGCCTTGGGAATCTTCTTTGATCTGTAAGAGAGTGCTGACTGAATTTTCAGTCCGTCCCCCGCTTGCAGTCCAAAAGGCGCTCGGGTCTCAAATTGCATTCATTTTTCATCGAAATCTGATACTTCTATTCCATCAATCGAGGTCTGTCCCAACCGTCGTTCCCCTACCATCAAAACTCGTTCAGAAAAAACTCGCCAAGGCTCTGACTGTCGATCCCTCAAAATATCCGGTCTTTTGTCGCCCTCTATCTGCTCCAACGACCACTGGACTCCTCACTGGCTCCGCTTCTCCAGTTTCCCCTGTATGTTGAACCAACCTCCACTCTCAGATGGTTTCCGTCAGTCTCGCAGAACGGCGTCTCCCATCGCGAGTTTTGGGACACGGCAGTCTCAAAAGCCCTGTTCAGCCGTCTGCATTGAATCAACGAAAAGGGAAACCATCATCAGAGATAACGATGACATTCTCAGTATCAAGGGAGGACGAAAGAATAGTGGTCATTTATCGAGTGTGCTGCGCGACACTCTCACGGAGAAAAGCCCTGTAGCGGTGTCAAAAGGTAAAGCAAACACTCTTTAGAGAAAAGACGCTTGCTTCAGGCGGATTGATGGAGCTCGAATTGGGACACAGAAGCTCTTCATTACCAACGCGTCACGAAATGAGACAGAAGAGACCATCTGCTGGATTTCTGAGAGGCAGTTCTCAATCATCATCAACAGATCCTTCCAATGCATACGACCTTTATCTTTCAGAACTAACGGAATGCACAGTCTATATATTGAATCCGTAAGTGACGGTGTTGCACTTGAATCTGTTCTTTCTTTTATAGAGTTCGATATGGACGGATCCAATCTTGCAAAGACTGCACTTTTGTAATTCCAGCTGCATCAGGAATTATTACTGTCACTGGATGTAGTACGATCAGCCTACATGGTGTAGCGAGATGTTTTAAGTGAGAAGTCGCATCAGCAAAAAAACTTCATTAATTTCTCTTCAGAATCGATAATTGTTACGAAACGAGACTGCATGTCTTTTCCTTCACCCACCCCGTTCTATCTGGAGACACTCGTGGTCTAACACTAGGCCCATACTCATGTAAGATTCATTCTCTAAACGGATGTTTTTATCGCTCTGCAGGTTTATTCCCTCAACAAAAACGATTGATGTCTCTTATTGGCTTAGAGTAGGACTCGTTGGTAACAATTGGGTGAAGTTGTAGTACAATGATTTCCAACTTCTTTGTTGCTCCAGATTCGATCCAATATTTGTCGGTCGTTGGGCTTCTCCAACTCTCGTAGGACGTCCTTCACGAAATAATACGTACATGGGAAGAGAATCTATCATCGTTTCATCATCAACAGAATCGTTACCTGGAGTCATTGAGGGATCGAGGCGTTCATCAATTAAAGATGACTTTGCTGTTGACAGACGGATTGTAACGTCAACAAGTACGGCGTCATCCAACGGTTGTGGCTCTCTACGCCAATCAATCGGACCTTTAAATGACGATAAATCAGCTGCAGGAGTCTATTCTCTCGTGGCACCAGAATCTTTCAAGGTGGGCTTGCTGCCAAACTCTAATTGTATTTCGACTCTTGCTGCAGACTCTGATCGTCCCAGAGTTGCACAACAGACCTTCTTGTCATCAGCCGGGAATCAATGAAGATCAGCTGGCTCTCTTTCTCCCACAAGTGTATGCAGATGCATTCAGAGATCAACAACGCCGCGTACGTTGTGTCTTCCTATAGTATCGCAATTTGTATCCACAGGCAGTCGAACTGTTGGAATCCATACAGCAAGCAGCAGTCAAGGCTCCAGATTCTTATCATGTCGCAAGAACTCTACAAACACACTTTTCGTAAGATGATTTTTATTTTCCATTCTCGAGTATTCATCAAAAATTTTAGGAATTGGTTGCAACACACTGGACACATCCGTGAGTTAGGAGATTTGGCGAAGGCAGATTTGGTACGCGTCGTGAATCAGATCATCGTTAATTTAAATTCACAGATGATGATGAAAAATAGATCAAAACAGCAAAGTCCCAAATCGAAGGCAAAAACTGGTCGAGTGTGATTTTTCCTTTTTTTCAAAACATTTTCCTGCTATGGTTCTTGGGGTCATCCGAAAGCTTCAAGGCTACAACTATTTAGTCTCCTGTAGCCAGTGCAATTTCGTTGCACCCATTATGGAGCTCGCCAATATCCATGCTAAATTTCATTTTGGTGTCAACAGGACGACTCATAATTTACCAGTAACAATTCGACAACTAATATTGAACCAGCAATTATCAGGAAGAGCGCCAGCGGATTTTGGAGCGACGCTTTCAAACAAATCGAAACTTCCCTGCCCAAAGTGTTCCTCTATTGGAAAATGGGCTGGAGGCAAAATTCTTTCCACGAAGAAAAATCAGTTTCTTTGAACTGATGCTTTAAATCATATTCATATTGGTGTTTTAAATCGACAAAAAAATTTAAATACTCTTTGTTTTCTTTCTCTGAATTCCAAAATTTCTAGCAGCGGTGATGAATGCTTCATAGATTTTGAGTCCTCCTCCTCTGTGTGCTTCATCTCCAAGACGTTCTGGGTGATACTGACCATAGTGATACAGACAGCAGATCCATAAAAATGCAACATACTTGGATTCCGATACAAAACTTCCCAATTTCTGGCTGAAAGTGTGAAGGATCATAGACCCCCTCAACCACTCCATCCAATTCGCTATAAGCCATTGGAAGTAAGTTATCAGCAAGTTGCTTCACACTTTGATGATGATAACTGAGAAAGAGGTGGAAGAGAAACCCGTTATGGAGCCGCTGACCTGTTCACTTCAATAATGTTCCCAGATTGATGCTGAATTTCATCGTTATACCAGAGAGCTAGTGGAGTATTCGGAAGAATTCGCAGCGGGTGCCGATAACCATCGTAGTCGTTGTAAGAGATGTGGGGGATGGCATTCGGAACCTTGTCAAGAAACTGATGTGTTCTCCAATTGGACGATTTTCTTACTTGATGTTGAATATCAAAATAAAGAGTTCCCCCACAAGCAACGTTCAACAGCTGGCATCCGCGACAGATTCCTAGTATCGGGATTTCTTCTTCTCTTGCTAGTTTCAAGAGCTTCCACTCAATTTCGTCTTTGCAATGATCATAACAAACATCTGAAGGATGTTGCTGACGAATTTCTTCAAGAGTCTTCACATCGAACTCTCTGAGGAACAACGTCGAAGTGGGCTTTGTTGTGTGATAAAGATGTGATTCTCCACATACCGACCAATTCCATCGTCAGTCGATCTCGTGCTATTTGGAGTATTCTTTGAGTTGCCAGTGTATGGATGAAACTCTGGACTCAGATCTTCTCCTTCGATAAGCAACAAACCATCCATAGGAAGGTAGAGATGAAGCTGGCTCGCCGTTGATGGCGTTCGTGGGATGATGATCTATAAACAATCATCATGAATGCGAACCTCGAGGATCACGACGCACGGGCAAACCACCGAATCTTTGTATCCACTCAAGGTGATGCTCGCCGACATAATCGATTCGTTTATTTTTCCGAGAATGAGCTCGGCAAACAATCAAAATTCGTGGAGTAGAAGCTGATGGGGGACTTGTTGAAGAAGACATTAGAAGACAGTGGCGAGCTTTCCCTTGAATTTTGTGTGTGCGTTGAGTTCAGCAAAACTACATACACAATTTCAGTGTTCAACTCAAAGAACGACGCGCGTGTTACTTTTTTGTTGAGAGCTCCAATAAAAACAATGTTCGTGTTTCAGCCGAGAAGTGGAGCAGCTGTGCGAAGAGATCAGGACCGAAAAGATTTTGGAATGGATGAAGAAACAACGACCAGAATGAAGAGGTTCAAAGGAAGGCCAAGACGTTTTGAAGACTACACATCACAAGTTGGTCTTGCTAATAATTTAAGATCCCCAGCTGTCGAGGCCGCAAACTCTGGTTGTTTTTCTGATTCGAATAATGAAAGTATCGGAGGAACAATCGATTCAATAAATCGAGAAAATGACAAAATCATCGATACGCATTTGATCGTAGATTCCCCCTGGCTATCACGACCGTCGCCAGTGACTGCCGCGTCGAGGTCCCAAAGTTCTGAAACAATGTTTCGTTTCCGTTCCGGTGTCCCTTCCTCGTCAGACCAGTCCTCCGACGGAACTTCCTCGTATGCGACGAAGGGAACCAGGGGGAAGGGTGTTCTACGTTTCCTCCGACGCGATCTCATTGGTTCATCGGACATTTCTTCGAGCAATACCGCTAATCATTTGACTGCCCTTTCAAACTCAGCAGTTGAAGGAAACGACGAAGCGCTTCGCCTCATCGACTCCAATAAAGCGTTCTTACAATCGAGTCCCCCGCGGTTGGCTTTGGGGAATTCATTCCATGAACCCAGCACTGGACGGAGTCACGCCGCTTCCCTTGGGGATTCAATCGAGTCTGACGAGAAAACAGCAACTCGACGACAGTTTGAATCCTCAACTCCATGCGGACGCAAAGCAAGTCAACGTGGTCGCCTTTCTCAAAGGTCGAACTTGAACCAGTCTTTCAATAAAAGTGTTCACACGGCTGAGGAGCCTAGCAATCCAAGTCTAGTAGATTGTAATTCAGCCTCTATCGACCTCGTTTGTTTCCATGCCAGCAAGTCAGCAGAATCTGGAAATCTTTCAAGCGTGTCTCAAGGTCTACGAATTCCAAATCACGTTATTGTCCAGATGATCCAATCGACGCAAGTGACCCTCAAAACTCAGTTGGTCAAGAAATATCAAGGTCCCTTATTCCATTGGGGGATCCCTTACATACGGAAGAGAACCTTTCGTTGGATTCAAGGCGCAACTTCAATTATGTGTCTATCAGTGAGTTTACTAATGCCGTTCTTTATTGAGATGCTCTTTCATCCCAGCTGGCAGCCGAAGCAGCAAAAGTATCCCTTGCTATGAGTAAATTTGCGGCCCCACTGTCAATCGCCTCAATGCCAGCATCCGTTATTTGTCAGTTCATCGGGTATTTGTCCCTTCGTATCGCTTCCTATTGGATTTTGGTTATCTATACATTAGCCCAAGCCTTTATGGCAATTTTTGATGTGATTTTAATGATAGCTTTCGCTTCCTCTGATGCAAAGAGTCCAACGTCCCATGATCATCCCGTCATCTATCTACTCCTGACTCTCGCTAGCTTCTTTATGATATTGCTCTCGTGTGTGGCTGTCGGGCGAGTCTGTGTTTTAGTCCAAAGGTCAGGGTGTTGAGTGGACGTGCCTTATCAATTTGTGTTTCAGAGACGTCGCAGAATTGAGTATTCGAATTTCTGTTGAACGCTTGCATGAAATGTTCGATCCCAACCCGTTCCTAATTTGGTACTTCAATCTACCTCCTCAAGTGGACAAGAATTCTTCAATTGGCTGACAAGAACTCCTTTTGACGAGAACCTTGCTGGCATTTCTTGTTCAATTTTTCAAGTGTTGATTTTTCGGTGCATTGAGCGGATCCCTTTCCGTGCATTCCACTGTTTGTCGGTATCTCTTAAACTTATGAAACGAGACAATAGAAGCTGTTTGATTTATTTGTAAGGCCAACGACAACAGGACATCAGGTCCCAATGACTGAAGGAAGGTTTATATGTCTATTGATGTAGAACAACTATTTACTAGGTGCCTGGATCTGGGTCATGACTGTCTCTGCTTTCTATCATCAGATGCGTCTCGAGTCGATCAAACAATCTCTTCGTCCTCGATAAAACGTGATTTTCAGTGTTTATTTCGGTCCATCAGGTCGTTCTGTCTTTCAAGATGTGATTCTCACGAGCTATCGAATCAGAAACGGTCTCTTTTCTGGTCCGTTCTTCTTGGAATTCTTCCGTTCGATCCTCACGATGTTTTGTTTTCCGAAGGGAGCTCAGAAATCGATAGAACGCGCGCGATTAAATCTGTCGTCTCGTTATTGGGAACAGTCGAAAGCGACGATCCGCAATCAAATGGAACTGAGCAAGAAAAGGGTGAAAATTGTGTGGCGTCATTAATACTAGCGAAGTCGCTGAAGGAATTGATTGAATCAGCTCAGAGGGATTTAGACAAGGAGGAAAGCGAACAAATCAAGAAAGATGTTCTCCGATCGAGTTCACTTTACCCTCAGATTTCGGGAGCGAGGAAGGAAGAAGTTGTGGCGAAGAATGAAGATACAGCAAATAGATGTGACCAAATATGGAAAGCAGTTCTGCCGGAGCTATTCTCTAGGCCATTGAGCGATTGGGAGGAAAGTGACGCTTTGGAGTGCGTTCTTCAGGTCGTTGTTTTTCGCCATATTCACTCACGTTCATTTGTTTACACACAAGGGTTTCATGAATTTGCGGTCATGATACTCAGGGTTAATGAAGTATTCAAATTTTTGAATCAACTCAAGACAAACAACGCAAATTCATCTCTCCATTTGGAATTACTTCTTCTCTCTATTTATCGATCAATCTTATTTCTTGAGAGGCTTTCACTTCTCCATCCAATTTGCGATTTTTTCTCTTCTCCATTAGAATTATCAATCATGTCGAATCTGAAATTGATTGGTTATTGTTTGTATATTGAAGACCCCTCTCTGTTTTCTCTTTTGACGTTTACCTCTCAATTCGATGCGCTCAGAACTGGAAGGTTGTCCAGTTTTCTCGAGACTCAACGCTGTCTTCCATCACGTGACTCCCCCTTTCATCTTTTACCTCTTCAATTTCTATCTGGTCACGAATTTCAGTTTTCTATTTCCTGGTTGTTGACGTACTTCACGCATGAATTGCTTCCATCAACTGATCCAGAGACAAATGGCTTTCAGATTTGTTGCCGCATTTGGGATTTCCTTCTAGCTGGTCCACCTCAAATGGGAATTTGTTTCTGTGTATCTCTTATACGCCACCCTTTCCTTCGACGCCAACTGGTTGAAGTTGCACTGCGATTTGGCGTCCTTGTGAACGAGAGCGACGCACCCCGTCAAAGGTATCCGCCGTGTGGATCGATCCAAATGGACGAACTAGAAGGGGACCGGATTTTTCTCGGGGTTGAGCTTCGATGTCGAAAAATTTGATTCTGAGGAAGTAGATTTCATGCAGGTCGAAATTTTCAAGGTGATGCAAAATCTATTTCGAGACAATTTTTTGAATGATCTGGATGAAGTGGTTGAAGATTCAATTGAGAGTTCGATGAAACTATTCAAGCAATTGGATTTCGATGATGAAGGAATTTGGGATAGAACGAAGATTTGCTGGAAAGATTGTTTGAAACTGACTTCAAGGAATGATTTGCATTGCGAAGTTCCAATTTATTCATCTTTGAAATTCAGTGATTGGAGGTGGATAAACGAGAAGAACACAATCATAAACCTGTATTTTGAAGACGACGAGGAAAATCGACAGCATAAGAATGGACTTGCGCAATACAAACCGCTTATCTATCAATATTCAAAGCAAGATTATGAGGGGATTCTCCGTCAACGTAGAGAGTGGACGGAACGAGCCAAACACGAACGAAAGACACTTTCTCGCGAATCGCATCGTTCTGATTTTTGGTCACTTCAGCGTCAATTGTTCATCACATTATTATCAAATCGTTTGATTGGACGCTTGATTAATGAATGGTCTTCCATATGCAACCGTTTAATTCTCGCAATTCATGACTTCAGCCCGCTAAAACCTCAACCTTCGTCATTCTCCCGTATCAATGCTATGAAAGTTTATTTATCACAATCTCGGTTTGGGCAAATATTTTCAACCTTTCTACAAAGTGTGGTTCCGCGCTCGACCAATCAGAAACACTCTGTGGAGAATCCAAAGCGACATTTGTTCAGTCGTTTGTCCATCGCTGTCGCTCTTGTCGCTATTGGGACCTTCATCATCGTTTCAAGCTTCCACAAGTGATCAAGAGACAAGACAACATTCTCAACAATTTTGACAAATTACAAAAGTGTCCTTGTGTTGTTTTTACAGGACAGTTGCTAAAGCACGTTGCAATACTAAAGATTACAAAAAATATAAGACAACAAGAAACAAATAGATTAAAAAGGCACACGTCACAGAATGACGGACTGTGTGAAAGAACCAGCTGATTGACAACTCAGGTTTCACGAGTGTGAAAGAACCAGCAGATTGACAAGTCCATGAACCAGTTTCTCGTTAAACCTGTTCATCACGACTATGAGGGATTGTTGATTAATCAAGCCCTCAATAATCCTTGTGACAGCAATTACAGTACCTTCATCCAGAGGATAATTGAATATACCTGTACTGATGGAGGGCATTCCAATGGACCGAATCGTACCACCCTTTTCGTTCACGTTCTTGACCTGGTCAAACACACTGTCATAGGATTGAACCAGGTCTTTGCACTCCTGGATTGTTCGAGTGCTGTTTGACGCGATTTGGGGGCCCAATACGTGGACGATACACTTGTACTTGCAGTCAATCGGAAAAACGACTGCCTCCCCTGGCTTTAGGTTGCCATGGCTCTGGTTGAACTCTTGACCAGCCTCATGGAGCTTAGGAATTCCCTTGTGGAGGGCTCCAGAGATGCCACCCGCTTCAGCGAAGTTCAATTTCGCATTAGCAGTATTCACGATAGCGTCGACATCGAGAGCCATTATGTCCTTGTTCTCCCATTGTATCCGATCTAGAGCCTTCAAGACGTCATTTGCTCTGTCCTTCTTCAGCAATGCTTCCCAATCGCGGACCACATCTTGATCAGCTTTCTTTAGAGCGTCTTGTGCTGCTTGCTGCACTCCATCAGATGGTGTGCCAAATAGCGTTTTGACCGATGGTCCGTCAGGTTGTGTTCCGTCAGATTGGGGTGCAGCTGTTCCGTCAGGTTGGGGTACTGCAGTTCCGTCAGATTGCGGTGCTGCAGTTCCATTAGATGGTGTTCCGTCAGATTGTGTTGCGGCAGTTCCGCCAGATGGTGATTGGGGGTCAACCGATTGGGTAGGGGACTTGCATAAGTCCATCAACAACGCTATTTGGAGCGGCTCCCTGAAAAAAAATGGTAATCAAGGAGACCTATTGCGATGTTCTTACATGTCACTTTTTCGGCGGTATCTTCTCCTTTCGTAGTATTTTCTTGGTTTCTCAGCGTGTCTTCTCTTTTTTACGTTTATCAGCACGTTTTTTCTTTACTCCATCACGTAACGTCGCTTCATTATCCAATAGATTTTTGCGCACAAGGCGCTTTCCTTGTCGTTTGGTCTTTGTTCTGAAAGAAGGCGTCATATCTATTTTTGTAGAATGGGCAACCCACCTGGCAGCGGCCAATTCGATGGAGGGAAGCAGAGAAGACTCTTGCTGAGAACAGTCCTGATCTCCGTTAGGAATTTGAAGCAACCCAATGAAAGGAGAGAGGCCCTTGACCAGTTGTGTACCGGTAGACGTTCTTTCGACTCCCAAGCGGGGAGGCTGGAAAAACCGCGAAGTTCGCATCATACTGTGGAGTGCATGAGGTTTGCCACTTGTACTTTGCGCACCAGGCCGTGTGCGCTTGGCGTGCGCAGAAGTGTGCACTTTTCGTGCGCAGGTGCCTTTGCGCAGCCATGTCTTTTCTGCGCAGCCGGGTCTGAAGTTGGTTTTCACGGATCAGGCATTTTTGTATGTATATTGCACATTCCTGTAACGTTGCGCCAGTCGCATATTATTCAGCTTAATTCGATTTCTTCGGTGGAGTTTCAAAAAACGCCGATATTGGGAAAGGGTTGCGGTCTCTATTCCCTGCAGAATCCTGATTCCACACTGTCACGAAGACGAATGCCTACCTTTCCATAGATAAATTTCATCTCCAGTTGACCGTAACTCGGCAGTTTGTTTTTCAAGTTGAATACCCAAGAAGGGTAGTGATCATCATAACCAATTCTGTGATCAGGAAGATCCTTATAAATATTGAAGAGTTGCTCTGAACCTCCAACTTGAGGGCTAGATGTGGGTGGCTGTTGTCTTTGAAGGTTTGGTTTTCGGAGCCAGCCGAGAAGAGCTTGTCCAGAGTGTTCTGGGAGTAAACCGACACAATGATCTAAGGGCAGAAAGCATCCTGGACCAATCTGGCAACAGATCTGCCGATTTGACGCCAACAATGAGGAAGAAAATTGACAATCGAATTCGCATCCTTGTCGAAAATGCGGTTGCCCAGAGGCACAGGGCGTTTTTTGTGATGGTTGGCGACAGAGGAAAAGACCAGATTGTGAATCTCCATTACATGCTTTCCAAAATAACGACTAGAAAACCATCTGTTCTGTGGTGCTACAAAAAGGACTTAGGTTAGAGAAATTGATCGTGGATTTTGTGTTTGAAGCTTTTCTTTTTTAGGATTCAGTTCGAATCACAAGAAGCGAATGAAACAATTGAAAGCAAAAATTCAGAAGGGAGTTTGGGATCCGAATGTCGACGATCCTTTCGAATTGTTTGTTACTTCGACGCGTATTCGTTACTGCTACTACAAAGAGACCCATTTGATTCTGGGACAGACGTATGGGGTGTGTATCTTGCAAGATTTCGAAGCCATCACTCCCAATATACTGTGCCGCACTATGGAGACTGTCGAAGGTGATTTTTTGCATCTCAGAAAGGCCACAACTCTTTTTTTTAGGTGGCGGTATCGTTTGCATTCTGTTGCGATCCATGGAATCGTTGAAGCAACTTTACAGCCTTACAATGGATTGTCATCCCAGATTATCATCAAAATTTTCTACTGGATCTGCGAATGATATTGAACCCCGATTCAATGAAAGATTTCTTCTCTCCCTCGCCGATTGCGCCCAATGCTTAGTTGTTGATGATGAGCTCAACATTTTGCCAATTAGTCGTCATGCGAAAAAAATCAGTCCAGTCGATCGATCGACCCTCGGCAGCACAACATCGATCAAATCAAAGTCAATTGGGACATCGTTTGTGCTTAGTGAAATTCCTCAGACTCCCGAGCTTTTACAATTGAAAGAAACAATGAAAAGCACAGCGATGGGTCCATTGATTGATTTGGCTGCGACGATTGATCAAGCAAAAACTCTTCTCTCATTTGTTGACGTGATTAGTGAGAAATCTCTGAATTCAACTGTTAGCTTGACTTCAGGACGAGGAAGAGGAAAATCGGCAACGTTGGGTTTATCAATTGCATCAGCACTTGGGTATGGGTACTCGAATATTTTGATAACGGCTCCCTCTCCTGAAAATGTTGGAACTGTTTTTGAATTTATACAAAAGGTAGATCTTCATTGTTCTCTTCCCTCTTCATTACCTCTTTTTCATAATGAAGGGTTTGGTTGCATTGGGTTACAAGGAGCATGCAGATTTCGAGCTTATTGAGGGTGAAGTGGTCCAACCAAGCACACATCAGAAAGAGTCGTCTAGTTCGACTTCTGAGCAAACAACCCAACCGAAGCAGCTCGTCAGAATCAACGTCTTCAAGGACCACAGGCAAACTGTTCAATACATTTCGCCAAATGACGTTGCCTTCGCCCGCCAGGCTGAAATACTCGTCATCGATGAAGCTGCTGCGATTCCTCTTCCTCTGGTGTCTCGCTTATTTGGGCCGTATTGTGTGTTTTTGTCGTCGACTGTCAATGGGTACGAAGGAACTGGACGAGCCCTTTCATTGAAGTTATTGCAGGTAGGAAGGGCAATCATTAACACCCCTAAACATGTCTTCATTTTAGGAGATCAAACAAGGATCAATGGCATCTTCAGGTTCATCACTTAGTGGGAGAGCACTTAGGGAGTTAACGCTTGAGACTCCAATTCGTTACGCGCTCAATGATCCTATTGAGCTGTGGTTGAACAAACTCCTGTGTTTGGATGCGACAACTCCTTCGCCTTTAACAGGAACAACAATTGCCTTACCAAACCAATGTTCTTTGTATACAGTTAACAGAGATTCGCTCTTCTCGTATCATCAAGCATCAGAAGAATTCCTTCAGAGAATGATGTCACTCTTCGTTTCCTCTCATTATAAAAACTCCCCCAATGACCTCATCCTGCTTTCTGACGCCCCTGCGCACCACATCTATGCTTTGCTTCCTCCTGTAGGAGAGGAACAATCTGAACTACCAGATGTTTACGCAGCAATACAGGTAGGGAAGCACGGAAGTCATTCGTTACTGTTGTTCTCCTTTTCAGATTGCCATGGAAGGAGCCATCAGTAAAGAGTCGATTCGAAAAGCGCTTTCCAAAGGAGTTCGACCTGCTGGCGATTTACTTCCATGGACACTATCTCAAAATTTTATTGATGAAGATTTTGGAAGTTTGAATGGGGCGAGAATTGTTCGAATCGCGGTCCACCCTTCGCTGCAAAGGATGGGATACGGCAGCGAAGCTTTGAGGCAGCTGATAAGCCATTTGGAAGGTACAGAAAATCTATCCATATTGGATGAAGAGAGGGGACACAAGGATTGACGGCGCCGAAGAGAATGATGGAAAGAAGGATGATGAATGCAGTAATGCTATTGATGACGATGTTGACGAGAATGATTCTAATGAAGGCAACGATGGGGATGGAAAACGTACCACAACTAAGAACAGAAGTTATCTGTGTTCGCGACGCCCCCCCATTATTGGTGCGCTCAAGTGAAACGAGAATTGGACCCAATGTTGATTATATTGGGACGTCATTTGGATTAACTCTTGATCTATTGAAATTCCACACTCGTTTGGGATTTCAATCTGTTTACTTGAGACAAACACCGAATGACATTACTGGTAAGGGAAAAATAGAAAGATCAATGAAACACGCTCTCTTTGTAGGAGAACATTCAGTTATTATGTTGCGATCAGTGCAATCCCCGAATTCTCTCAATGTCGATAATTGGATTCACGGATTTGTCACTGACTTCCGGAATCGCTTCATCAATTTGTTATCAGCAAGTTTCAGTCATATGCCAATCACTCTATGTCTGTCGTTAATCAATTCGTCTCAACAATTGGATAAACAAAATCAAAATGGAAACTCGTTTGATCTTCCAATGAACTCAAATTCAAATCTTCCTGAAATCTCTCATCGAAATGTACGTTACGGTTTGTACTTCTCGTAGATCATCTCCACCCCTCAGATTGATCAATTTTTCTCATCACATGACTTGTTGAGACTCGAGCGTTATTCGCAGCAATTGGTTGAGCGCTCCTGCATTAACGATCTGCTTCCCACACTCTCGTGGCTCGTTCTTTCGAACAGATTGAGCGGTCTGTCTTTGACCCATTTGCAAACTGCTGTCTTATTGGCGTTAGGTAGCCAAAGAAAAACCGGTGAGCGAGCTTTGTTGCGGCATTTA